>NC_142928.1:154627045-154667045 GCF_046866305.1 Octopus bimaculoides
ATATATAACATTGGACTATATAGGTATGCGAAAGATTTTCTTTGCTCCGTTCGCCCGACTACTGCTGTTTTTCTTTCGTATTTTTCAGTGTTATTATTGGTGGTTTAAAAGAGGGTTTTAACTCCTCTTTCAAGCAGGTAGGCTTGTTGTTGTTGTATTATGAACTATTTATATTACCGTGGATAATAATAACAATAATAATATCTATATAAATATTCACTCCTGAATATTTGCTCCTTATTGTTACACACACACACACACACACACACACACACACACACACACACACACACACACACACACACACACACACAGATATGTATGTATGTATGTATGTATGTATGTATGTATGTATGTATAGAGATATACATACGAAGGGGTGCTGAACAATTCCTGTCCTTAAGGGTATCGCGAAAGGCCTGATTGGAGGCCTAGCATTCCGAGTTCTTTTGCAGGGCTTAGAGAAATCGAAGGACCGCTTCAGTAAGTGTGAGAATCTGGGAGGGGAAAATATTGAATAAAATTATAATTAACTGATCCTCCTGTATTTTCTTTTACTCAAAGCCAGGGACTTTTCAGCACCCTTCGTACATACACCACCTCGCATATATAAATACGGATATGTTAGTATAATATAATATAATATAATATAATATAATATAATACATGCACATATGGGGTAAAAATACTTAATACGAAGAGTTGAGTGACATCAAATTTTGTATGAGTTGAAACTTTCCTAGTGCAACTCTGAGTTTTGCTTCTCGGCTCGTTCGGCTGTTGTGATATAAAGTAGAACATTCACTTATTTTCATATAATTTGGATATGTGAAAGCTGCATATAACAGTGTATCTGTATAAAATTATATAAAGGGATACAAATTCATAGAAGCAGCGCAGATATTGTAATGTACTGAGCAAGCTGAGTGCAATTCTTTTGTCTTATAACGGTAATGCAATATACAATTGTACGTTATATATATATTTAGTGAAAAGGAATTTCTGAGTCTCAAACACGATACGAGTCTGGAATTTCTGTTCTCTGGTACTGAACAAAATTTCGCTCTTTTATGAAAGGCATAAATCAAAAGATCTTGAAAATTGGTTATATGTTTTCGTATGGCTAAAATTTTGCATTTGGTATCGAAATTGGTGTTTATACCTCAAAACCCATTACACCCCAGAATCGCACTAATGAGTATCGTATCAAAAACATAGCGTTGTGTGGTTGCACAAAAAATACAACAAATACAGTAATATTTGTACATGTTTACATATTTTTATTGCGGTTTCTTTTTACATTTTAATCAACTTCAGTGCATATACCTGTCTGGTGATGGAAATAATTGTTACAGTGATATAAAATAGCAACTTACGAGTTACATAAAGCAAAAGTTCGAATTGATTAAAACAACAATTCATGAGTTACTAATATGTTTGTGTATCAATCTTAATTAAGTGATTCATCTGTAGAAGGTATACTCCAACAGGTTGAAAGTGAATACTTTTGAAAGAAAAGGAGCGAAAATTACATAATTTTATAGGAAATGGTAGAAATAATTTACTGCTTTAAGTATTCATTCAGTTAAGAACACGTATAGTTTTGAGAGAGTCTAACCGAAATAGATGAAAGGAGGTATAAATAGTATAAATATAATACATAAATTACAAAATGACTCGAGTCTGTAATTTCTTCGAAGGCTGCAAATTGGCTTACGGCTGTAAGTTGTGCATCCGGTCATGTACCAGTGTTCATGCAACTTATTGAAGTAACGCAGTGCGTACATGGAAACGAATGATTCACAAACTGTATAACTCGAATGTAGTTGTGGTTAGATGTTGGTTGTTGTGGTGATTGCTGCAAGGTCGAGATGTGAAGCGAAATTAAATAGTCGACGCATGTATTGACTTATAAGTTGCATAGTTGGAGAGAGCGTTTGTATCGTATTCGATAAGCTTCGTAGCTGGTGATTCCTGAACTTACTGCTGTTGGTAAAAGAGCTACCGAGAGTTAGTGGTAAAAATACTTGAATGTTAATTGACTTGCTCTACAGACAACATACAACATAACTAGTGAGGATGCGAAAGACTCTGAAATAGAAAGCTGGTAACTAATTCTAGCAATGTGATGACTTCGACTTTGATCGAATAAATACAGCAGTGGTTTCCCAACCTTTTAACAGTGGTTCCCAACCCTTTTATTTAAGTTTTCCCACGGCCCTTTTTTAATATGCTTATTCTTATGTGTGTGTGTGTGTATATATATATATATATATATATATATATATATATATATATATATATGTAAGGGACGACCGTGCGAACTCAAAAAGGAGTAATGGTGACGAATGGAAAAACAGGACTCCTTTTATTTAAACGTGTCACACGGTCGAACACAAAATAGATATATCAAAGATGATATATCTGATATGTTATGCGACGATAACATAGATGACCAGTAATGAAAGACCACAACCGTATAAGATGAATAACAGAGATATTTATTGTGGCGTTAAAGATGTATGTCTGTGTGAGAGTGTGAATGCGACATATAAGAACATAATCAAAGACAGGCCGTCATGCAAAGAAAAGTGTGTATGTGAGTGATACATGTATGTGTATGTGAGTTATTACAGCAGATGGAAAGAGAGTCAATATATAACACGTGAACAATTATACCAGTTCTTGGGTACACAATAATATGAATCTGTATGTGAAAGTGAGGAGAGGCTGAGTGTGGCAGTGCTGATCACTAGTTGTGATGTCGTGACATCGATGCCCGGCCGTGATTCTTGTTATACAGATGTTCGTCGCTGGCTGAGAATTTCTTGTCTGTTTAAGAACTCTTGTCTGTTTATTTACCGTGGTGAAGCTGAGTCACCTAACAGAATCGAAGAGAGAGATATGCCGCGGAGGTTTGGTGTACATAGAAGGTCGTGTAGACGCTGGTGGAGATTGTTGCTGGTTAGTAGTAATCGTAGAATCGTGTTGGTCATGATGATGATGCTGGATAGTAGTAGTAGACTCTTGTTGCTGATGTGGCGACGGCGGAGGTCATCGTGGCTGGACGAAGCTGCTGAAGTGGTCGCTGGCTGCTGCTGCTGTCGTGTGGTACACGGAACAGTTCTCAAAGAGAAACTGGACCGAGACAAATTTGGTTGCCGAGTTAAAGCTATTTATAACAAACTATGCGCTCCCGATGGCTTCAGAATTTTACTCTATCACGTGACCTTATTAGGGGTCGTGATTGGTCAGTTTGCGTTCTGGCGGGAAAGGTTCGAAGAGGTTGCCGATTCGAATAATAATCAGTCACGTGATGACAAGGAATGGGTTCTCTACTACGCTCGCATTTATTTATATTTAAATGAGAAGAATGGCGATAGTAGTTTGTATCTAATGGCGGGAGGTAGTTTCACTACATATATATATATATATATATATATATATATATATATATATATATATATATATATATATATATATATATATATATATTTGAAATTTTGAATTTAGTTCACGAACTCTCAGCACTATATTGCGGACCACCAGGGGTCCGCGGAACCCAGGTTGGGAACCACCGAAATACAGAAGCACGTTTTACTAGCTACTACATTGAAAGTCAACAATAATTAAATGTAGTTTATACTAATATAATCATAGAAGATGCGTCAAACCCTAGTTAAAGAGGAGAAAGAATTTATGCGCGCGCGCGTGTATGCGCGCACGCGCGACGCATACATATAAACATATGCATTTATATATATTGTACGGTGTGAGTTGTATAATATATTTATGTTAGAAAAATTGCCCAAGCAGCTTAAAAAGAATGGTGACTTCTGTAATGATAAACGTAACATTTTCAGTTGTTCTGGAGATGGCGAAAGTTTATCAAATTACTTTCGTCTCGGGGGAGGGGAGACTCTGGGAAAGGATTTCTTCAGAGCATGATCAGAAGAAGAATACCAGTTTAAAATTAGCTGAGTTGCAGAACGGTTATTTTATGTCGCGGAGAGCATTAAGCTTTCGCAATCTGTTGGCTCATTGCTACGGATCTTGCTTTATTAGCATCATAACAGCTTCTGGTGTTGCTATGTTCACTTTTACTCAGCAATTAACTTTTTCTAAAGCATATCCGAATTCTGTTTATTTACACAGTCTTTACTGGTAAAAATTGCAAAAACAGATGTGTTCTCCTCAGCAGATTAAGTCAATAGAAAAGATACGACACATCAGTTTGTGATTGGTTGGAATACTACAAAGAGGCAATTTCTTTTACTTATGTAAAAGAAATCGCATGACATAACAAAGCAATAACATAAAACAAATGTGTTTAAAAGCGAAATAATTCATTACCAATATACACCGCATTTCATCAGTTCAAAACACCTGCTGTGGTCGTTGATCAATTAACGGTAGTTCAATTCTTAAGCAGATTGCAAAGTGCCACAACTATTTTTGTTCATAATAATTTTCAACTTTAATTATAAATGAAACAATTTTATAGTAGCAAACATTTTCCGTAAGAATGTAGGCAATGAGTATCGTTGTCGCCACACTAATAAATTGCTAGGTCTAATGCCGTTGCTGATACACAAATCAAAAATGGGAGTCTGAGTTATTATCGCTGATACGCCACGAGTGTAGTTATCTTTTTTTTTTTTTATAAGCGATTTGCTAATTTGCATGGCGAATAACCAGTTGCACACACACACACACACACACACACACACACACACACACACACACACACACACACACACACACACACGTACTCTCTGTCTGTCTGTCTCTGTCTGTCTGTCTCTCTCTGTCTGTCTCTCTGTCTGTCTCTCTGTGTGTCTGTCTGTCTGTCTGTCTGTCTGTCTGTCTGTCTCTCTCTCTCTCTCTCTCTCTCTCTCTCTCTCTCTCTCTCTCTCTCTCTCTCTCTCTCTCGTTCGCTCGTTCGCTTGGTCGCTCGTTCGCTTGATCGCTCGTTCGCTTGATCGCTCGTTGTGCGCATAATTCACCAGTATCATCAGAAAGACAAGCTACTGTTACGTTCGTCGAATGTATCAAAGTATTACAACTTGATTCGGATTGCCTTGTAAGAATTAACACCGAGTATTCAAACGAATTAAGAGCTAAGGCCTTTAATATAAACGATATTACATACCACATCGTCTAAAAACGACTTATTTGAGTTGGTAAAAAAAAATAGCACAGAAGCAGCGTAATTGAGATAATGTTTAATATGTTTTTGTGTATGTATGAGAGAGAGAAAGAGAGAGAGAGAGAGAAAGAGAGAGAGAGAGAGAGAGAGTGTGTTTCTGTGTGTGCGTATGTGTGCATGCAAGTATGTCCATGTATGTATGCATATATATATATATCTGTATATGTATATCTATCTATCTATCTATCTATCTATCTATCTATCTATCTATCTATCTATATATATATATATATATATATATATATATATATATATATATATATATATATATATATATATATATGTGTGTGTGTGTGTGTGTGTGTGTGTGTGTGTGTGTGTGTGTGTGTGTGTGTGTGTGTGTGTATGTGTGTGTGTGTGTTACGTCCTGTTATTTGTATTTGTGTAACATTTGTCTGTTTTTTTTTCCGTCCTTGTTTTCGTTATACATTTGCTGCTTTCTTCCAAGGAATATAATGCCCTTAGCTTATTTTTTCCTTGGGGCTGACCACATTGGAGCAATCCCGAGTATAGCCAGCCGAAATTGCAAAGATAATCTGGAACTCGACTGAGGATAGAAAACTCCGAATGATCCGTCCTTGTTTACCTTGTATCGTCTGTCTGGATATTTTGTTGTCCCCTTTTTTGTTTCACCTAACTGTCTGGATGTTTGGATGTTTTGCGTTCTTGTTCTATTTTGTATGATATATATATATATATATATAATAAAAGTTTAAATAAAGGTTACAAACCTCAATAAGGGATAATAAAATCCAATGAATATACTGGTTTATTACCAATTACAAGAAGTGTTGAATATTACAATTAATATTCAACTGTAAGGTAATTGGATAAACCGGGATTTATATATATTTTTAAGAAAATAAGAAAATAGAGTGATAATTAAATCAATAATTATTTATTAATTATAACATAGGACATCATCTCTAACAGCTGTTTCAATTCAAGACTTTTAGAAATTAATTAGTTTAATTAAAAACATTTTAAAGCTGAATCTCATCGGAGGTGACTGTGACTAAAGATACACCATTAGATTTCCATGTTCCAGTGTGTTCCAGTGTGTTCCAGTGTGTTGAGTGTACGGCTCCAAACCGTATATCTCCCTATTTTCTTATTTTCTTATATATATGTATATATAATAATTACATGCAAAGTAAATATGTTATCCTTCGAATATGATTCATTAATCGCATTTGAACAATCAGACGCATTTCATGTGTGTGAGAAACTTTAAGTAATGAATGACTCGTTCTCTCTATACATAAATTATGCAGTATATACTGAGTACTCTTCCCTTGTACATTTGAATATATGTACGTATGAGTGTATGTATCTATGTGTATATGAATGTGTGTGTTTGTGTGTATTTATGCATTTCTTTATAGACACAAGAGAAAAGGAAAAGCTGATCTTAACGCTATTGTTATTCAAAACCACTTTATATTTGTATGAAGGTAGGAAATATCCTACTAAATTTAGAACGCTACAGGATATATTGATGACTACTTTATGGAAAATAGTGGATTAAACCAGGTTACCGTTTCTTCCCGACTCTAGATGAGGATGCTTCTAATATACTTTTTGATAAATCTTCTTGATATTTCTTCCTCTTTCATTCGCGTTCTGTCAGAGTACGCGCGTGCGTGAGTGTGTGTATTTGTATGCGTGCTCATGTATACGTGTGTGCGAACCTGTGATGGTGACTGCGTTCGTGCTTACCCGTGTAAAGCAGGATGTTGCTTAAAATGTTTAACCCCATGATCTATTAAATGTAGATTGATAAATATTACTAGACTAAGATAAGTGCTGGGTTACATATGATCGAGTAAAGAATACAGTGCACCAGTCTGACGACAGTTCAATGATTGAAGCCAATGAAAGAATAAAAAAGAAAGTAGTAAATATACAAATATAGCAGAATAAAAAAGAAAATATAAGGCAATTCACTCGATAACTCGAATTTATTTGTATGCAATTCACATTACAAAGATTTGTTGTATCCTTCTTAACAAATGAATGCGTTTTCACACCAACGCCCTTTCTATCAATATTACTGTTCATCAAGTATCAAAGCTATTCTTTGTTGTTCATCACGATGTTACTGCCTATTATATCTGCAAAAATTATTCAGAGTTATAGAGTATTTTTTTTAGTTATGATCTGCTTTACGTATTGAATTCAGAGTAATTTTCAAACGAGAAGACGACTGCCATCAGCAATAAATGGTCGATAAATGGCACTATGTTTAATAGTTGTAATTATCCCCATAATAGTGGAAATTCTGACCATCCATCCAACGGCTATCGAAATCCATTTGATAATTGAACATATCAAAGTTTCTTTCTGGATAGTCGTAATATCTCTGTCCCCAGTTGTAGTTGTAGGAGTTTGGGTAAGAGTTGTAATAGTGCCTATTATGGTAGTTATAGCCATGGAAATAACGGCCATAATTATCCATCCAACGGCCATCAAAATCCATCTGATAATTTCCCTCTGGGTAGTTGTAATATCTTTGGCCCCAGCTGTAGTTATAGTAAGGATAGTTATGGTATCTGCCATGGTAGTTGTAGAAGGGGCTAGAATAACGGCCATAATTATCCATCCAACGTCCATCAAAATCCATCTGGTAGTTTCCCATATCAAAATATCTTTCTGGGTAGTTGTAATATCTTTGGCCCCAGCTGTAGTTATAATAAGGGTAATTATGGTGGAATCTGCCATGATAACTATTGAAGGGGCTAGAATAACGGCCATAATTATCCATCCAGCGTCCATCAAAATCCATCTGGTAGTTTCCCATGTCGAAATATCTCTCTGGGTAGTTGTAGTATCTTTGGCCCCAGCTGTAATTATAATAAGGGTAGTTATGGTGGAATTTGCCATGGTAGTTGTAGAAAGGTGTGCAATGACGGCTATACATATCCATCCAACGGCCATCAAAATCCATTTGATAGTTTCCCATGTCGAAATATCTCTCTGGGTAGTTGTAGTACCTTTGGCCCCAGCTGTAGTTATAATAAGGGTAGTTATGGTGGAATCTGCTATGATAGCTGTAGAAGGGGCTAGAGTGACGACCAGACATATCCATCCAGCGGCCATACATGTCCATCTGATAGCCGGACATATCCATGAATCTCTCGGGATAGTACATATGGTAGAAATTCATGTATGGATAATACATATAACGCCTGTAATAGTTGTAATAAGGGTTGCAGTGACGTCCATTTCTGTCCATGTATCGGCCATACATGTCCATTTGGTAGTGGGACATGTCCATGAATCTCTCAGGATAGAACCAGTTGCGACCATAGTGGTAGCCGGGGTAGTAACCCTGTCTTGAGGAGTTGAACATATGCCAGTGGGGGCTGGAGTAGTGTCCGTGCATGTCCATCCATCTTCCAGACATGTCCATCTGATAACCGGACATATCCATAAACCTCTCAGGGAAGTCCATGAAATTACCATATCTATGGAACCTATCGTTGTCATAGAAACCGTAATAGTTGTACATAGATCTACCATAATATCTATCATTGTCAGAATATCTGCCATAGAAGCCGTAGAATCTGGGATCTACCATTCTTCCATAAGAATCCATGTATCTGCCTTGGAAATCCATGGTCATTCTTGACATTGGTTCCATGATACCACGATATCTTCTGCTGAAATTATTTCTTCTGTTCATGTATCTGTTCATACTGGATACTAGTAGTGATCTGAAATATATAAAAAAAAAAAGATCTGTTTCAATAATGGAAAAGTTAATTTTACAAACTAATGAAATAATAACCATACGATAAATGTTTGTATCATATACTTGGCTAGTCGTAATTAACAGCTTGCCTAAAATATATTAACCCTGTTTATTTTGCTGAAATATTTTAATATAATAGATAGATAAATGTTGGTATTAGTTTTCAAGCTCTTTCTAAAGTTAACAGCTGAGGAAATGTAATGAAAGTATTATAGTCGAAAACTGAGACAAGGTAGGAAACTTGGAGTTTATTTGCACTGATTGATGTTCACTGTATTATAAAGTGAGAAATATTTAATAAATGCCAAACTCGAATTAAATAGCATACAAAACTGACATTATATTCGGAAAAGCTTTTGATTTTTCTACATCAAGGTCTGAAAGTTTACGAAAACTACAATTTAACTATACTGTGAGACTAGCTTAATCGTTAAATCGTCCCTTACAGGTAAAATTAATATCTATTACATTTAAAGGATTCAATCACGAAGCTTTCGTTATATGAATAGAGTTTGAAATATATAACAACTATCTAGAATAACAGTCGCAATTTATAGAAGGAAAGTTATGTTGCATTAGTACTTTAATATACTGCATATTTTCATGTACTTCCTCTTCAAATACTGTGTAAACGTATAAAAATAGGTTTATAAGTAATTACGGCTTGGACTGGTTTCTAGTTTATTAAGAATAGGATTTGTTATTTCACAATGTTCACTCGAGATAATTAAGACAACTGATAAGATTAAAATTGTGATTCGTGAATAATTGAATATTTTTGTTGTTTTATGTTATTAAGAGCACAGTGATTCTAGAATTCTACTCAAAGCCTTCTCATTTCTCATAATGTTGTCACTTGTCAATCTTTTACTAATAAGCGGCTGAACGAATGCTAATTGTCTTAACTACAAATAACTCCTGGAGTTTTATGCTAATTTAGACAAAAGTTTCTTTGAGATATTGTTCCCTATTGCCCACCCAGAGAAACAGCAGCTAAATTCTCCTAAAACCACAGCCTAAACACTTGTGGAAAGAGAGAACACATTAGGTAAAGCAGTTCAACATACAGGTCATGAATAGAATACCTTTGATCACTGGTACAAAATATTAACAATAGCAACAACAATAACAACATCTGAATTCTGTACTTAAAAGACAGAATATATGAATTAGTAATATACTGCTATTTATATCAACAACCATGAAGAAACGATCCAAAAGAGAGCTTCTGTATTATTACCCGCCCAGTTAAAATGACAACTAAACTTTCCCCAAACACCTCTTAACACTTCATAAGAAGATACATTAGCTCATGTCACCAAGAGTATTATAGGTATATCTACTTATCAGGGCTTATGTGGGGCCGAAACAGCAAAAGAAAGGCCGCCCTCAATAAATAAATAAATAAATAAATGAAAAATAAACTCTACATCAATAAGACAACGTAAATAGGTTTAGATCTTATAGAAACCCCAGGAACCATAAGGCCAGAGCACCGCCCAGTTTCCATGGCATATAATTGAATAAGGTTGCAATACTCTCTCCTGAACGGAATACCGGTCCATCGCAGGATTAGCTTCCCAACTATTGTTGGAACTTATTTACAGCTGAGTGGACTGGAGCAACGTGAAATGCATACTCCAGGAATCGAAATCACAATTTTCTTTTCTACTCTAGGCACAAGGTTCGAAATTTTTTGGGAGCGGGTCAGTCGATTAGATCGACCCCAGTACGCAACTGGTACTTAATTTATCGACCCCGGAAGGATGAAAGGGAAATCGACCTCGGCGGAATTTGAACTCAGAACGTAAAGAAGACGAAATACCGCTAAGCATTTCGCCCGGCGTGCTAACGTTTCTGCCAGCTCGCCGCCTTATCGAAACCACAATACTCTATCCCGTAGGCCACGCGCCTTCATTAAAGTAAATGTATGACCTTAAATAAAGCAAGGCTTTACATTAGAGGGGAAAGCTGTAGTAGATTTTGATCAAGCCTAGTACTTTTTTAGATACATATTTTATGAAACCTATTCAATTTTCTCAGGATTAAAATTCTGTGTTTCTGCCAATCCACTGCATAAGTGTGTTGTGGAAGCATTGATGAAAGATTAACTTTCTAGTAAAATACAAGGGTTTCGTTATGTCATAGTGTGTTTAATCGTACAGTTCTTATTTCACCTAACAGCGTGGTATATATATTCTAGGAATAAATATTTGGCCGAAGTAACAGATCTCATTCGGTTAACACAGCAAAATCAGTACAGATTTAGTAGAAACATCATTTTACCACAATATGCAGTATACAATATATATTACACAACATATATTACATTTTCAACAAAAAATACTTTCTGTTAATGATATTTCTTTATCAAATGAAACTACAAATAGATGACTGAAAAAATGTAAATTATGACGAAACTGAATGCTTTAAAAGTAATAAAAGATATATAAATATTACTGAAATTACAAGAATGTAGTATTTAGATTTTGGAGAAATCAAATTTGATTTCAAGAATCAAATGCCTCGATGGTATCTTTGGTTTACATATTACCATGTTCCTTGGACATCAAAGACGCTTTGATATTATGGCTGTTACAATATGGTTTTTAACACCAAGTACAAAGTGATAATATTTTGTATTTACTGGTATATGGACCATTTGCATAAATATGCAAATATTCATTCAATATATGAACCATCTTATGAATATTGGCAATTTTTGCTTTAAAGGACCTTATTAGAAATATAGTTCAGAGAAATATTCAAATAGCAGTATCAGAATGTGTATTGACATTGAAATTCAAACATTATTTCTCATAGACACTGTTACTCAGTTGTTCAATACAATGTATAATTAGTTAAACAAGAGATGTTCTAATTCAAGAATTAAAACTTTTTACCAATATATATAAAAATGAATAAACAAAACAAAATTTGCGGAGAAAAAAATTGAAGAATTGCTTTTAAAACAAACTCACAGACTGAAGAACAACCTTAGCTTCTGCTTACGCTAGTAGGACAGAGATGTGGTTCTCAACTGAGACAAACTTTCTAACTTACAATCCCTTTATATAGGAATCAGTAAAAAGCGGACAGCTGGTTATTTCAACAGGAATTATTTTTAGTAAGGAGAAAATTAATTTGATGAAACAATTAACAAGTAATGACAAGAATTTAATCTTTAATTAATTGTTTTTGGAATTCCTTATTCAATGTCTTTTAATTAACATAGCTGTTGTTGTTAGTTATGTGTAATATACGTGACTTTGAAGTGTGATGGACATATGAATAATATGATTGGTTACAATAGTCTTTTCATCTGAAATCATTTACACTATATCATTGCGCGGGAAGCAGAATTGATTATCTTTCTAAAAAAAAAAATGTTTCTTCTACAATTTTGCTTACAGCTCAGCAAATATTCAGTGTCATAATAATGGAATAATATAAGGCAATCATAGCCATCTTACATAATCAGTACCTCTTTTTAAATATTGGTTTCAAATTTTCGCGGAAGGCCAGCAGTTTCGGGAAAGGGGTTAAGCCGGTTACATTGATCCCAGTGCTCAACTAGAACTTATTTTATCGACCCCGAAAGGATCAAAGATGAAGTAGACCCCGGCGGAGTTTGACCTCAGAACATGCGGATGGACAAAATGAGGCTAAGCATTTTGTCCGGTGCGATAACGATTCTGCCAGTTCACCGCCTCAAACGCACCTTCACAAATTGCTCCGAAATTCAAGATATTTTTCATGTAAGATAATCACCACGTTCAATATTACAAAATTTTCAAAAATATGATGCACATTCTATGACATATAGTGAAATTCCAAATAATAGATAATCCTTATTCTCACAAGGAAAACTGACGCATTTCATATTCCCCACCCACCAAAAGTAAAAAAAAAAAAAAAAAAAAGCGGGTATGAAAGATTTAACGTAATGAAAAAGTTTGATTTCAAACTTTGGAACAAGGCCAGCAAGTTCCAGGGAGAGGGTAAGTTGAACACATCAACCCTAGCAGTCGAATGGTACTTATTTTATCGACCCAAAAAGTTGAAAGAGAAAGATGACTTCGATAGAGTTTGAACTCCCACCGGAAAACAGATGAAAGAAATGCTAGAGTGCATTTTCGTCTGACATTCTAACGATTCGGAAGCTTGCAGTCTTCTACAACAAAAGGAATAATAAATTACTTTTCTCTCACTAAGGAAAATATTTTTATTAGTCTGAGAAACAGAAACTACATTCCCAACTATTATGCTCCCTTTTGAACTGTATTCATAACCATTGTATTTCATTCTAGACTGGTGAGATAGATGAAAGTTCATGTTGTGCTTAGACTCTTAAGTCGACATATGCATGCAAAAAAAAAAAAAACATGAGTAAGGTGACTTACAGATTTCAGTATGTGAAGGTGGGTGTTTTTAATGGGAAAACTGACAAGGTAAACCATGGGGAAAGACTAAAATAACCATATACAAAGAATAGAACTAAATTAAAATTTTTGTGCATATCATAACACATTCAAGTATTTGGCTCATTTATAATGATTAAAATTTCTGATCGAAAAGATTTGATTTTCGAGAATTTGTTCTAATCAACACTTCAAGCCTCACTAGGATCAATCAAATTTTCAGTACTACAAACACTGGATATTTGCTTTTTTTAGAAATATGAAGTTGGAAAATGTTGATACAAATTTTCTAGGTTACTATGTACCAGGTTCTTTCAATACTGTTGATGCGTAACCGACATAGTTTCTAGTATGTCTTTTAGTTAGGCATATTGGTTTGCTTAAAGCAGCACGTGAGGAGAGTATTGAAGAAATGCCCCGATTCAGTTCTTTTAATGAACCTTTCTAAATATGCTACCTTCATCTGTAATGAAGTGTGATGCCCTTGTTTATTTTTTATCCTCTTTTTCATGCTACGTTTTAAGGAGATTGATAAGATTATGTCTAGAGAGGGTTTCGCTTTTGCATTCGTTTTGAAAAATTCTTGCTGTGAATTCGTGTGATGAGATTATGCTGACTTGGAATTTACTGAATTTGTTTCAAATTGTGAACAAAGGTTATTTTCTTGAGTGGATCAATCTTAAATGATTGGTTCTACCCGATAAGTCACACTTCTCTTTCTCACGTTGAATAAATTTATTCCACGGTTTAACAGTTTATACTTACTAATTACTGACACAGACCATCAATAGCTTCTTACAATCCCAATATTTATTTCAATTTTGAGAGGCGAATTTTAGCAAATAAATGCTCAATATTTTGGGAGATGTGCCAGAAAAGACGCTTTGGGATATTTCTTTCGACATTTTACATACTGAATTCAAATCTCACCAAAGCTAAGGTTGGACTTCATCCTTTCGAGATTGATAAAATAAAGTACAAGTCATTTATGCATGTACTTATATCGATGCAATTGACTCACATTCCCCAGCAAACTTCAGGGCTTGTATCTGTAGTAAAAATAATATTTGGGGATGATATACCTGCGCAGTTCATTGTTATATATTGGTCTCAAATTTTGGCACAAGGTCAGCAATTTGGTAGCAGGGTGTAAGTCGATTATATCGGCCCCAGTGTTCGACTGGTAGTTATTTTGTCGACCTCGAAAGGATGAAAGGCAAAATCGACCTCGGCGGAATTTGAACCCAGAACGTATAAACGGATGAAATGCTGCTAAGCATCTTTCCCGGCGTGCTAACGATTCTGCTAGATCGCCACAATAATAATAATAATAATAATAATAATAATAATAATAATAATAATAATAATAATAATAATGATGATGATGATGATGATGATGATGATGATGATGATAATGATGATAATGATAATAATAATAATAATAATAATAATAATAATAATAATAATAATAATATTAATAATAATGATACAAGTATATATAGCATACAGAAAATAACACTACTAGGCACCGCACACATCCTACATAAAACACTTTCAGTACAATGAAAATAAGAGTACCACAACAGACCACATCACATACCCAAGGCACACAGAGCTGTTCTCGGTAGTGCAGTGAAAGTACGTGACAAAAACAAGACTACTGAATAATAATAATGATAATAATAATAATAATAATAATAATAATAATAATAATAATAATAATAATAATAATAATAATAATAATAAAAGATTCTTGTCAAAGATTCTGGTCAAACAAGGTCATGCGCTGTTTATCTTCATATGAGAACACCATGTCACGCACATATGACTGTGATGCATGTACCTGGTGTACCCTTATCAGACGAGTAGTCATGATGGGTATACTGGGCTTCGTATATTTGTACTCCAGTGTCACTTTGATGGCCTGCACTGCTCTCTCACTCAATAATAATAATAATAACAATGATGATGATGATGATGATGATGATTTCATTTATTTCCCAGAAGGGCGAAGGATGAGGGGGACAATACAGAGACAGACATAAAGTGTATGTGTGTGTGTGTGTGGGGGGGTTACATATAATAATGAAATGATAAAAATAAGTAAAAGAAAAAATAAACCATACACGGTATTCACTGGAAAAGAAGGGACATATGCATAGCATACAAAGATAGAAAAAAATTGGGGAGAGGATGATAGAGATGTGGCTCTCCTGCTAGAGGAACGCCTCTAGGGATAATCGAGGAACACCCACTGTCCTAGATTTCCCTGAAACCCTAGGAGCAAGTGCTCTCTCTCTCCAAATCCTTCTCTCTGACTCACTTAGAAAAGTACCATCCACTCTTGTCATTTTCGCAACTTTCACCCACCTTTCAATAAACTCACTCGAGGATAGCACTTGCCTCTCCACTCACGATTTCCTTTTCGAGTAAAACTTGAAAAAGTCAATGAGAGCTCTACCAAAGAGGAATGTATCTGTCCTCATGCCTTTCAGCCTTGTCCACCAACAGTTTCTTCCGTCACAGCTACCAGGCAAAGGAAAACTGCCTTAATAATAATAACTAGCTAACGCACTCGTCCTTTGGACGGCTTAAGTTGCTTTGGTGTTTTTTTTCACCAAATAACTGAACTACCGAGAAAGTTTATTAATAGCACGGTAATCTATGTTTCCGATTAACCTAGGAACAGAAAACCAAATTGAAGGCTGGTTATTGTGGAGGTCGTTGCACTTTAATGATCAAAGAACATATAAGTTTGCAATCGATGCAAAGTAGAGCTACTGAAGTGTTTTGGAAGTAGATTACGGATAATGACTACAAGATATAGTTGTTTTACATGAAAGCGAAACTTCTTGTCAGAAACAGCCACATAAATGGTGTAAGGAAATTGAAGGAAGACGTTGCAACTTCCTCTTTGCGAGTTTATTTTATTCAACAGCAAAGGGAAATATTTTTTCGGAGAGAAGTATGATTGGTACGTCCATAAATGGCAATATAATACCTACTTGAAAAAAGTAGAGTGTACAACCACTCTGAAATTGACTTCAGGTAACGAAAAATGAAGACATGAAGAGTTTTGACTTCACGAATACTACTTTAACCTTTAGCAGTTGCAGTGAAAAGATGTCGTGTTGTAAGGCAGACAAATAATAAATCAAAAAATGTGAAAACAACTAAAAAGTATTCGGTAATGCAAATATACGACCATATAGATTTAAAAAATATGGAAAACAGTCGAAATAAATAGACAAAATCTTTTCACTTTTATAATATTCTCTACCCAAAACACTTAATCACAAAATACACACCAATATACATATAAAAAATATAGAAAGTAATAATACACAATTACAACATATAAATAAATAATAAATAAAAAAATGTGAAAACCACTAAAAATATTCTCTAATGCCAATATACGAACATATAGATATAAAAAGTATGGAAGACCCTACATACAAAAAAAAACTATTCTCATACAACGAATTAGAGAAAAACCCATGTAGACCACATTTTTCCCAGGTCTGTCCATTTACGCGGGTTATAGTGCATGATCATGCTTGGGACATAAGTAATATGTGTGTAAAAATTGGTGAAAATCGGTTGAGAATTGTGGAAATGCATGCGTTAATCAATATACACACATACTGTGATGTGTATATACTTGATAAATTGTCATACGCAAAGTGAACGGTGAGATTAAAAAGAAATGATTGATTTATTCTAAATATGTTCTGGCAGATTCTCAAGTGAATATGATAATCGTTGTTGTGTCTGTCATAGGATAGCAATTTCTTTCCGACGAATAACACACTCACTTCATTAGCACAAGAAATTCTGAGATATCATTGTATCGACAGGTTATGTCCCGTCAGACAGAAGCTTCTTCTTAAGATGATGATGATGATGATGATGATGATGATGATGATGATGATGATGATGAAGAAGAAGAAGAAGAAGAAGAAGAAGAAGAAGAAGAAGAAGAAGAAGAAGAAGAAGAAGAAGAAGAAGAAGAAGAAGAAGAAGAAGAAGAAGAAGAAGAATAGTTTGTTTGTAATAGGGTGATGAATGATGCAAAAATGCAAAGACATTTTGCAGAAACTGTTCTTTAAACACCAAGTAAAAAATAAAGGAAAAAAAAAATTAACAGTATGTTTATGAATCGAAATGAATAATATACAAATATATAAATATTTAAAAGTATATTACATACAAGGGGCGTTGAAAAAGTATCCGACTTTTTTCCCGCCAAAACTAATATTGCGTGGGTAATATTTTCTGTGCGGAAAGTGACACCACCCTTCCTGAACATGTATGAAAATTTTCGCGCTGTCTAGTCGTGTCAGTTTCCGGCTGTTGCGTCTAAAGTACAGACGTGTAGTGCACGCTCGTTGGATATTCATTTTTACCGAACCCATCGAGCAGAAATATTGCATCAAGTTTTGCCAAAAGCTTTGTGATACTCAAGCCCAAGCCATCCAGAAGATTCAACAGGCTTTTCGCGAAATAGTCCATGGAGTGGTGCAACCGTTTCAAACATAGCTGTATCTTAGTGGAGAGTGAGGCACGCTCAGGCATGCTGCTACCCACAAGCAGAAACGAGGAGCCGATTCAGAAGTTCGGCAAATAGTCAAGAACGACCGTCCAGGATGTTGCTCACGGAGCGGGAATAATTACAGGATCAGTGCATTCCATTTTAACGAAGGATTTGTGCATGTGGAGAGCGTCGGCGAAACTCGCCTTCAAGGTGCTAACTGAGCAACAGAAGCAGCTCTGCATGGAAATTGCTTAGGACATGCTAGACTGTGCGAACCACGACCCAGACTTCATGGAGACCATTATCACTGATGATAAGACATGGATTCATGGCCTGTGTTCGATGCGTTGGGTCATCTTGCATGAAAACGAAAATCCGACTAGCGCGCACTACATGCCTGTACTTCATGCGTAACAGCCGGGAACTGATGCGACGTACTGGTGCGAAATTCTTCATGCATGCGCAGGAAGGGTGGCGTCACCATCCACTCAAAGGATTTTTACCCACACAGCATTAATTTTGGCGGGAAAAATAAAGTTGAATACTTTTTGAACGCACCTCCCAACACAATGACAGTTAATCAGAACAAAATAGGACATCCGTATATCCCCAAATGCTCTTCAATGCTAAAGGAAGTACTTTCTTGTTATAAAATTGCTCACGAAAATTGAGAGCGAAACCAAAGAATCACATTAGGCTTTCTGTTCTCACCTACTTTCAGGAGATTTATAGGAGAACTACACTTCGTTAGTCACGATCTAAAGTTTCAAACTGAAAAAAACAAGCTGATGCTGAAACAGCATGAACGGTGAAGAGATTTTATATGAACAGAAAATATTCAATAATATTAACAAGGTCTCGCTTCTAAAAAATAGTGTCTACCATGATAAAACGAAAACTACTAGGGATTAATAAATTAAAGAACAATATCTCTAACGTGTTACACGCATACTACACTGCAATAATATTCTTAATATACGAGCTAGTGAGAAAAAAGTTGGAAACGTAAGACAAAACTAAACTTGAATATATTAGCAAATGTCTGCGAATTTACAGCAATAAAAATATCCCAGAAAAATAGAACTCATACAAAGAATACCTATGAAATATAATAAAATGCAACCAAATACCCATCCACCCACTGCCACACGCAATGTAAGCTGCGTAATAGAATCTCTCATAAAATCCCACAACAGAAGAAAATAAAGCAAAAGAAATAACCCTCAGAATACATTGAAATATCGCATCACACATGGGAAGGACAAAGGCATCATACCGAAACGAAATGCGGGGACGGAGAAAAAAGAACAAAAACATGAAACAACGATAAAAAAATCAAAGATCCCAATCGCAAATATATCTTCTTTGGAGTAGTGGATGTGGAAGACCATAAAGCTATAAATTATCCTTTCTACTATTTGTAAAAAGACTGAAGTTTTGGGGGATGGGATAGTCGGTTAGATCGACACTAGTGCTCAACTGGTACTTAATTTATCGATCCCGAAAGTACGAAAGGCAAAATCTAACTCGGTGGAAGTTGAACTCAGAACGTAATGAGGCACGAAGGTGAAGTAAGGCAAGTAAGGTGAAGTCGCAATTTCGCTGATGAAGTAATAATAAAATTGAAACATGTTCTGAAATGTTTCTCAGATCTGCTAGAGCAATTAAAATACCATTAGCCAATTACTAATATTGCTTTCTCTGCAATGCATGAATATTACTTGTTAGGTTTTTAATACTCCCCTGTATTAATTATATTAGCATTAACTTAATCGTTTTCTGTGTAGATGCTCAGGGTAATTTATTTTATATACAATTCCATTTTTCTACACAACCAATGTGCAATACTGTAGATTTACTTGGTCATTCTCTCATTACCATTTCGCCAAGTATGGTAAAGTTTGTACATCACCAATAAGGTGATTGTGATAGGCGTGGCGTTGTTTCTCGTATTACTGAAATAATTAAAATAATTAGTCAACGACTAATATTATTTTTAGATCAACGTATAATTATTTCTAGTTAACTTTTTTAAACTCCCAGCATTGAGTATGTTAACACTTTTAACCTATCCTGAAGTCACGATAATGTAGAGGAAAAATGGTTTTATTCATAACAATAAGATCTACTTCAGTCAAGCTTCTCAAGCCACAAAAATTTGGAAAAACATGCTATATAACATTGAAAACAAACCCAGGAAAAGTAATTCTAACCGTGCGACAGAGAAAGAGAGGAGTCTAATATAAAAACTACAACAAACAAACAAACAAACAACAAAACTAAATATGAAGAAAATATATCATTAAAAAATGAGGAAACATCCTGGGAATGAAATAAACTTAAAATATCTTAGTAAAAGTCATGCGGAGTAAGACGCACCGAAAAGCAAGAATTCGTTATTTGAAACAAATACTGAAATTTTTTTCATCGACGACGGAAAAAATGGTGACAACGAAAACTTTTTGCAGTCAAACCGCACGATCAGAATTGGAATAGAAAGACAAAACTGGCTGTACATTTCTGAAAATTCTTGATTAAAATACATAACCTGTAGCAACAGTTCTATGTCAATTATTAAAACAATACCAGAATTATGAGAGGAGAAAATTGTATTGACCCACATACACCAGGAAACCCCTGAATTTACAAAGCAATAGACACTATTCGCCAAAAATATACAAAGGTCAGTATATCGATAACTCCTCTTAGTGGAAGAGCAGCAGCTTTGTTAAAAAACGATGTAAGATCGTAAACAATAGCTGTTGATTAACAGGAAAATTATTGAATTCTGCAGGAAGGAAGGAAAAATCTAAGCACTGTAAAATTTAACAGTATAACTTACTCCTAGATATTAGAGAGACTATTAAGGTTTATCCTTATAAGAAGAATTCTTTTTCGAAGAAAGTCATTACTCCTTTGCATTTCTGTGATTCAATTTGAATGAAACGGACAATGGCTACGGATTCTATATACAAATTATCCTTTACATGGTAGAAAAAAAAATGAAAAACTATTTACAACAGACAACGCCAAGTTTAAGAATTTACTGTATAAACTGTAGAATAAACCTGCCTCGTGATTGTTTCAATTTCTGGCTGAAAATTTTCTTTCCTACTCTATGCACAAAGCCCGAAATCTGGGGGGTAAGGAGGCCAGTTAATTAGATCGACTCCAGTACGCAACTGATACTTAATTTATCGACCCCGGAAGGATGAAAGGCAAAGTCGACCTCGATGGTTTTGCCTTTCATCCTTTCGGGGTCGATAAATTAAGTACCAGTTGCCTCCTGGGCTCGATGTAATCGACTGGATCCTCCCCCAAAATTTTGGGCCTTGCGCCAAGAGTAGAAAAGAATTTCTGGCTGAAAATATTTTTGTCTTCATTTACATACGATATGAACGTAGTTAGGAAAGAAACGGGCATTACAAAATTCCATTTCTTCTTCTAAAACATGGACTTTGCACTAATTGAAATAAACAAGTACTTTGCCTATTAATATAAGAAGTTGACCTCACAGCCACATGACTTCGGTTTCGATTCCTCTTGTAAAAACGGTATACTTTACTGTAGTCTCGGGTTGACCAATACTTTGTGTATGGAATTTAGTAGACGGAAACTCTCCCAACCCTCATTCTCTCTCCTTCTGGCTGACTCTCTCTTTCTCAAACTACATGTGCGAATATGTATGTATGTATGTATGTATGTATGTATGCTGTATGTATGTATGTTTGTATGTATGTGTGTGCGTGTGTGTTTGTGTGTATGCGTGCGTGTGTGTATTTGTGTGTGTATGTGTGAGAGAAAGTATGTATGTACGTACATACGTATGTATGTATGTATGTATGTATGTATGTATGTATGTATGTGCGCATGTTTACAGACATAAAGCAGTATGACGAGTTGTGGCCCATTATATCAAAAACGTTACTCGCCGAACAATTCGATAAGATATGATCAGTATGATCGCTTTCAACTTTAATTCTGTACATCAGCACGTCCGCAGTTCAATGACCAAAAGCAATAAAAAAGCAAAAAGGATAAAAGGATGTAAAGTTAATGAGAGAAAGCGGGTAAAAAGCCAACTATAACATTTAATGATTTTCACATTGTTGATTAAAATCTCTGAGACAATAACATAACTTTATATTCTGTTTGACACAGCTGTTTAAGTCGTTAGGATGTAAGCCTGTTGACGAATGATTTATTATCCTCCATTGTTGTATTTAAATTATCACGTAGACAAAACATGTAATGTAGTGGTATGCCTACCACAGGCGGATAATCTGGAATGTGGGCCAATACTTCTTTCTCACTTTGAATGTCTTTGAAGCTGGAGAGGAATATTTGTTCTGAATGATTCTGCTCAAATTAGCTTCCCTGATAATGACTCTGACATTCTTTTCATTCTCTGAATATTCCTTTACCTAGTTTTGTGTTGATTCAATTATAAGGCATAAAAGATTCGGGATTTTGCTTAATTGATTAATTTATTTATGTTTAAATATTTCTTTGCACATAAACGCACACACTCACACTCATGCACACACGCACACGTATACACAGACTCACACATATACACACATGCATATATATCACTACTTTTGTAATTATCGGCTTAATCTAAGACAAATGCTACGCAAAGATGCTTTAAGTTTCTAACGTGCAGGTTTCGATTATCGACAAGTGTTCTTCACATATATTGTGGGGTTTCTTTTCTTCCCACCCAGAAATCTGATACCACCTTGAATGCAAATAAGGATTTAGCATTTTTCTTGAAATAAATAACTTCTAAAATCTTCCTACAATAAGAATGAATAGACTTGTAGTCATTAATGTACTTAAAATATGCAAGTCAAACATCCTGGAAGTCTTCAAACACCTACCCAAGCACATATCTTATCTCTTACGAGCTCATACTGGATATTTCTATGACAGTAATTTGGATCTGTACATACCAATGTATTGTAATTCAGAAATATTCGTAATTCGGTGGTAAAATATGAAATCTCCGTCCAATTATTTGTTTTCTTCGACTGCCACACTGATCTGCCATTAGATATATTTCTTCCTAATCTTCTGCTGAAAAGTTAAACACCTTGATTCATTAAGATTTATTTCCACTCGTAACATAATTTCTCTTGTGTCATTTTTCCTATCATTCATTAAAATACTTGGACAATTTCTAGCCATTTAAGTAGTAATAAAACTCATAATCACTTGCCGTTACAAATTTCCATCAAACCGACAATTTTATTTCTGTTTATTTCCTTCAATTGCAATTCTCTTCTCTTTCATAATCTCACACTGATTGTTTCTATTGCACTTGTTTTGCTTTATCTATATTTATTCTATGTGTTTGAATTCAAGTCTAAAATATATATATAAATATATATATTTCTGTTGTTAATTTAAAACATTACTATTTATTTCTCACTTCAAATTTCAGTTGATACCTCCAAATTTTTGTTTATTTCTTTTTGTATCAGTCACTTTTTCCTTCATAATTTTATTATGATTATATGGTTCTTAGTCTATGTCCGTTTGACTAAAAATTTACAAATCGAACACCAACAGAATCATATAGATTATTATTTACCATTCCATACTGAATATATCTATAACATTAATTTCGATCTGTACATCCTGTATGTGTTTGAATTGACTTCTAAAATATTCTTAATCGGGTCGTAAAATATATTCCCAGTTTGTTAAGAGTCATTTGTGTCCAATATGTAAAACGAATGTCTTTTGTGACACTACACATTTCATCCATGATTTCTTGAAATTATTTTCCCTTTCTACGAATAGTTGCTCATAGTTAATTCCAACTTTCTCATTCTTTGTTGATAATAAATGCGCCCTTTTAAAGCCTAGCCAGGCTCATGGGCCCGGTTTGCCGGTTTCAATGGCGTATGTGTTCCCCAGCTGGACGGGACGCCAGTCCATCGCAGCGTTACACATTTTTGCCAGCTGAGTGGACTGGAGCAACGTGAAATGAAGTGTTTTTCTCAAGAACACAACGCGTCGCCCGGTCCAGGAATCGAAACCACAATCTTACGATCATGATGTTGACACCCTAACCACTAAGCCACGCGCCTCCATTATTTAAAGATAATTTTCTTTGTGTTATTTCTTTGTTATTCCATTAAAAATATCTTTTAGTTTTTAATCTCAGTCATTAAGTAAAAATTGACAGCAAAATTTATATTCACGATGAGACATAAAAAGTGACTCAAAATGGGTAGAGAAAGAAAGAGAACAAATGAGAATCAGTTCCGTCTCGATGTGATGCTTCCGGACACGCCAGGAGCAGTCAGAAAAAGACAAAAGTGTTTGTACGCTACATAACGGTTACCAGATAGAATTATATGATCAGTATAAGCCCATATCCTCTTGAAGTTTTCTCATTTTCTTTTCTTACTGGACACTTATGATGTTAGTAATCCCATTGCATGTTGGTTCATTAGCGCCGGCCGATTTTGTCTTTGTGACAGTTAAGCCTACAACAATGATAACTTGGATGACCATTGTAGAGCAATTTCTAGTACTTATTCAAAACTTTTACATATCATATATGGTTTTAAGATATTTAACGAATTCTCCATACTAATACACACACACACACACACACACACACACACACACACACACACACACACACACACACACACACACACACACACACACACATAATTTCTATTATAGGTACAAGGCCTGAAATTTTAGTGAGGGTGTTAGACGATTACGTCGACTCCAGTGCTCGACTGGTACTTATTTTATCGACCCTGAAAGGATGAGAGACTAAGATGATCTCGGCAAATTTGAACTAAAGAAGTAAAACCGACATGCCAGCTCGCCTTTATATGTATATATATATATATATATATATGCGAGTAAAAATAAATACAAAAAAAGGTGGATTTTTTTGTATGATTGTGTATAGAGGAATATATTATTTTGCTTAAAAGAGTTCCAACACTGTCTGTTTTTTATGTTTTATTTATATTCCTGCAGAACTAATGTGGGGTATAGAATATGGAATATACAATATATAATATAATATACAATATATAATATAAAATAAAATAAAAATGGATGGCACCATGAAATAAAGTATTGAATGTAGATGAAATATTGAGTGTTCAATATAAAGGATCAAATATATAAATATATAAATATAAATATATATATATAAAGGCGACTCGAGTTTCAGGGCTATTTCCCTTCGTCATGGCCGGTATGACAATCTTTAACAGACTGTAATAAGTTGGCTGGTTTTCTGTCTTTTATACCAATTCCTTTGGATGGCAGCAGTAGGTGTCTGGCTATTTTTAGAATTGATGTTAAATCTATTTTTAGACATGATGATATTTTAATTTATTGTTTTGTGTGGGTTGTAGGGATAAGATTTTTAAACCGCAGTAGGTGTTTGGCTGTTCTTAGAAATGATGCCAAATCTATTTATAGAAATGATGATATCTGAGAGATTTTTTGTGTTTTGGTTACAGGGATAAGATTTTTAAACCCCAAGTGAGATGGATTTAATCATTGTTTGTTAAGAGTGGGTTTGAATTTCTTAATAAAGTCCTTTTCTTTGCATTTTCTTTCAATTTCATTCCGGTTGTAAAGTTTATGGAATGGAAATATAATAAAAGTTTGATGACCACATGTTGCTAGATGGTTACTCAGTGGTATTTGGCGGACTTCTGGGTTTTTAATCTGTTGTCGATGTACCCGTGAGCGTTCCGATAGTGCATTACCTGTCTGGCCAACGTACAATTCTTCACAATTAGGGCATTTGATGCAGTAGATTAGATTTCTACTTTTGCAGTTCATGTTCGCATTGGTGAATATTTTCCCTGTTTTTGTGTTCATATATGGGCCGGTATGGATTGATCGGCATGTGCCGCATCGGCTATCATTGCATTTGGATACAGTGAATGTTTGATTTTTGTTGCTGAGGTCAAACCTTGCCTTTGTTAATAGTTTTTTCAAGTTTTTAGGTTGTCTCTTACTGAGAGTTATATTTTGATCTGTAATGATATTTCTCAATTCCTTACTTTGTGCAAGGATCGGTAAGTTCGCTTTGGCGATATTAAAGATGTTCTGGTGGCATGGATTTTGTGTCACTATAAATGGAATGATCTTTTCCTGTTTGTCTTTTCTTTGCTGTGTCCTCAGTTGTTGTATGGGTATTTTCGAAGCCCGCTGAATACCATTTTCTATGAGTCGTGATGGGTATTTTTGCTTCACCAGAAATTCTTTCAGTTCCATCAGGCGTTTATTTCTGGTCTCTATATCCTCTACAATAGTACATATTCTCCTGGCTAGGCAGTATGGTATGTTGCGTTTTGTATGGGGTGGATGGCACGATTTAAAGTTCAAGTATTGGTGTGTGTCTGTGTGTTTGTAATATATATCTGTGGTAATGGCGGTGTTCTTTTTAATTACCATTATATCTAGAAATGGTAATTTGCTACTGTTCATCTCCTTTGTGAATTGGATGGATGGGTGTAGGTTGTTCAGGAGGGTGTTAAATTCCTCCATAATGCTTTGAGGTTTGGTCCAGATTATGAAGCAATCGTCCAGGTATCTCTTCCATGCTTTTTCTATAAGCTTCCTAAATTCGGTGTTATATCTCTCCTCTATTTCCTGGTAGAGTTTTTGTTCCAAGTAACCCATCACCGAATTCGCATAAACGGGGGCAAACCTCGTCCCCATAGCCGTGCCTTTAATTTGGATATAGTTCTTACCATTGAAGAAGAACGTATTATTTTCCAGGA
Organism: Octopus bimaculoides; assembly: GCF_046866305.1. Classification (NCBI taxonomy): domain Eukaryota; kingdom Metazoa; phylum Mollusca; class Cephalopoda; order Octopoda; family Octopodidae; genus Octopus; species Octopus bimaculoides. Next base: position 154,653,750 of record NC_142928.1, read on the forward strand.
TAAGTCTCACTGATTCTAGTATAAATGTCACCGTGTACCTGTTGGGAATTGCTTCTCTGTGTTTGTTTACCCAGTATTCAACCGCCTTTATTCCTAAATCATGTGGGATATTTGTGTATAGGCTTACTACATCGAAGCTCAGTAGGATTGAATTTGTTTCAGTGGTTTTGGGAAGATGGGATAAAAAGTCGATGTCATCCCGAATGAAACTGGGTATGTATGTACAAAGTGGCTTCAAAAGAATGTCGATGAAATTGCTTAGACGGTGAGTAGGGCATACTGGGCCAGCTATAATTGGTCTAAGTTTTAAATCTTTTGGATGTAGCACTTTTATGTATTCACTTCCTTGTTCCTTTACTCCCTGTTGAATATCTTCTGACTTGTGTATTTTGGGTAAGCCGTAAAAGTTACTGGGTTTTGGTTCGAAGTTGGTGATGTAGTCTCTTTCATTGTCAGTGAGTGAGTTGTAGTGTTTAGAAACTAAGTGGTTGATCTTCTTCATGATGTGGTGGTCTATGTTCGAGGGTATTTCACAATAGAAGGTTGTGTCATTTAGTTGTTCCTCAACTAAATCCTTGTAGTATTCCACATCCATGATGACGATTGCACCCCCTTTATCTGCTTGTTTAATTATTATTGTTTCATCGTTTTGTATCCGTTTAAGTGCAGATATCTCTGATTTGTTAATGTTCGGCCTAACACACACACACATATATATACATATATATATACATATATATATATATATATATATACATATGTACATATATGGATGGATGGATGGATGTATGCTTGTCCCCCCCCCCACCGCTTAACAACCAATTTTGGTGTATTTTCGTCTCTGTAGCCTAGCGGTTCGGCAAAGGAGACACCCATAGAATAAGTACCAGATTTTAAAACAAAAGTAAGTACTAGGGTCGATTCACTCGGTTAAAATTCTGCAAGGCGCTACTCCAGCATGGCCGCAGTCTAATAACTAAAACAAATAAAAAGTAATAGAAAGGATCCTCTTAAGGTTTGTCCAGAGATTTCAGGTAAACGTGGCATATTATTGCAAGAGGTATACGATCAAAGTTTCCTTAACGCTCTGACATCTTTAGAGAAATATAAGGAAATTACTCATCTCTACAAATATTTGAGCTCATCTTGACGGAGATACATTTTCTAGGCAATTTGAAAACAAGGTAATTGAATTGTGAAACTAGATAGAAAGGGAAGAACTAATATGGTAATAATCTGTATATAAGTATCATCTATTGATGAATTGAAAAAAATATTGTTTTCAAACATTTCTGAAAACTACTAGAATTACGGGCGCTTGAGTCAAAAGACTATATTAGCTCTAAAGAACAATACTGTTAATGTTGTCAACGTTAAGGCTTTACAGCAGCTTCCTGGAAGGAACTACTTTTACATGTCAATTAACACAGTTCGTGGAAGGCGGCGAGTGGGCAGAATAGTTAGCAAGCCGAGTAAAATGCTTGACAGCATTTCGTCCGTCTTTACGTTCTGAGTTCAAATTCCGCCGGGGTTGACTTTCATCCTTTCGGGGTCGATAAAATGAGTACCAATTGAATACTGGGATTGACTTAATCCACTTAGCGCCTCCTCTGAACTTAATGGCCTTGTGGCAAAATTTGAAGCTAATTAACACTGTACGTGATCTAAATCAAGTGAACTGTTCAATAGAGCTGAATTCACTTGAATTTTCCTGGAGTCCCACCACACTGTTTTAATCTTAAAGTAAGAACACTCATCTTGCTCACTCGTAAGCTGGATCCATTATGCTCGTATGCTGAAATCTGACTAGCAAAAAATCTCATGCCCTACACCATTGAAGTTTCGATACTTACTGGATGTATATATGTATATATACTTACTGGATTATATATATATATATATATATATATATGTGGGGGGGGGGTATGTGTTGTGTGTGGGGGTGGGGGCGTGTGTGTGTATGAATAATGAGAGAGACAGAAGCTGGAAAATACGGAGAATGTTTATTAATCACGACAATTGTTTCGACTTATCTAACATCGATCCCTCATGGGTTGGATACTTAACAACTGGTTTAGATGTGGCCCTTCAGGTAACTCCATCTTCCGTCTCTCTCATTATTTAAATACCCAACGAACACTGTAAAAGTGAACGAGCTTCACGGGTAAGCTTCCAGGTGTATAACATACGATTTATTATCTAATATATATATATATATATATATATATATATATATATATATATATATATATATATATATATTTCTTTATTGCCCACCGGGGCTAAACATAGAGGGGACAAACAAGGGATTAAGTCGATTACATCGACCCCAGTGCGAAACTGATACGCCGAAAGGATGAATAGCAAAGTCGACCTCGGAGGAATTCGAATTCAGAACGTAACGGCAGTCGAAATACCGCTAAGCATTTCGTTCGGCGTGCTAATAATTGTACCAGCTCGCCGCCCTTTATACATATATATATATATATATATATATATATATATATATATATATATATATATGAGAGAGAGAGAGAGAGAGAGAGAGAGAGAGAGAGAGAGAGAGAGAGAGAGAAAGAGAGAGAGGGAGAGAGAGAGAGAGAGAGAGAGAGAGAGAGAGAGAGAGAGAGAGAGATTCAGATGAATATGGTACTTAAGTTGAGGCACCAGAATTTAGTACGGTATTATCCATACAATTTAAAATAAGGTGATTAAAAGCAAAATAAGTAACAAAGATATCCTTGTTGCTTATTATGTGTGTGTGTGTGTGTGTGTGTGTGTGTGTGTGTATTGATTACCGGAATTTCTGTCATTTCTATATCTTTGCCAAATTCCTATTTGCTGTGTCCGTCAATAAATCCTTGTGTCACATATTGACGGTAGCTGGCTGCAGTTGGAGGTTACCTGTTATATGTCCACGTATAGGAAGCAAGAACAAACTTTATGCTAATGTTCAAGGTGGAAAAGCTAAAAAAATAAAATTGTTTGCCGTAAATCACTTAGCTGAAAATAGTTTGTCTAAGTCTTGCCGTAGGTAAAGGAAATTATAAAACGCGAGGTTCCTAATAATCTGTGACTACCCTCTGCTCCTAGTTCTCTTAAATCAGCACATCTTCCTCGCAGATTTATTTATGTTTCGCAATAATACAATACTACCACAGACCTCTTCTTTAGTTTATATCTTGTTTTAATCGCTACTTCATTTATTAATATTTTTTTTTAGATAATAATCAATGTGTCAATATTGTAGGATTTTCAAATATTCAAAGGTGATTAACTCCGCAGTCTGCATTCCGATATAGTGGAGCAATAGGTTTAATGTGCATAAAACAAACTTAAGGGCAGAGCCTTTATGAATTCATTCGACCTGCTAGAAATAACAGACAAATCTCCCTTATCCAAAAAGAAAAGCTTGTTTGGATAATGTAGTTCTAGATATACACTATTTAGCTAAAGAGTCTTGGACTAATCACTGTTGGTCATAGATTTGTTCAATCAAAATTCTATTAACAAGAATTTACATTCTTATTTACATTCTTTAATCTCCGAATAGCTTCAATTGAAGAGGCGCAACCATGATGAAACAGCGCGGTGTCTGAATGCCTCCTTACCCCACCCCACCAAAAAACAAAAAAAAGGCAATGATTAGTATATTCACGTCCGAATCTACATCATATATATATATATATATATATATATATATATATATATATATATATAAATTTAATGAATGGAGTAAAACGCATATTTTAACTGCATACTTTAATTTCCGACATATGTTTCGAAGAATTACAATTTATGCGATCCATAGGAATCGGCGATGTTAAAAATGTAAACTTCTCATCAGGGAAATGTATGGCAACTAGCTTAAACGTAAGATATTATAACCGAATATGAGAACTATAGTTGGAGAAGGTTATATATATATATATATATATATATATATATATATATATATATATATATATATGTATGTGTGTGTGTGTGTGTGTGTGTGTGTGTGTGTGTGTGTGTCTACAAAGCTAAGTCGCATGTCATTTTCGTTTGTTGATTTTGTCAGGGCTTAGGAATATTACCCGAAGGATTAGGTCCTTCACTGAGCGGAATAGAAAACACCAAACTGGAAAACGACGTTGCTCATAAAAATTCTGTTTCAGAATCCACATTCAACGCTGCGACTTACATTCATTTCCGTTCTCTCGGCTTTCCTTCTTCATAACACTTACATCACTTTCTTCTTATCTCCCTAAGATAATTCTTTTTGTTTAATTTTTGTTTGGATATTTCTATTTCGCTCCAACAATATTTGTGAAATAATCTTCGTATCTTTAAGAGAATAGTGTAATCAGAGGATTATTATACTGGTTTCACATTTTGGCACAAGGCCAGCAATTTCGGAGAGAGGGCTAAGTCGATTACATTGACCACGGTATTCAATTGGTAATTAATTGATCGATTCCGGAATGATAAAAGACAAAGTCGACCCCAACGACATTTGAACTCAGAACGTAAAGATAGAAGTGTCGTTAAGCATTTTCCCCGGCGTGATAACGATTTTACCAGCGCACCACCTTAGGGGATTATTGTACTAAATATTTTTATTGAGCAATTGGTAGAAGGTGGCGAGCTGGCAGAATTGTTAGTACGCTGGGCAAAATGATTAACGACATTTCGTCCGCCTTTGCTTTCTGAGTACAAATTCCGCTGAGGTCTACTTTGCGTTTTATTCCTTTCGGGGCCGATAAACTAAGTATTAGTTGAGCACCAGGGTCGGTGTAAACAACTTACCGTCTTCCGTGAAATTGCTGGCCTTGTGTCAAAATTTGAAACCGATATTATAAGATGGGTAGAAGAGGTAGTGAGCTGGCAGAATTGTTAGCGCACTAAACAAAATGCTTAGCACTATTTCGTCCGCCTTTACATTCTCGGTTCAAATTCCGCTGAGGTCCACCTTGCCGTTCATCCCTTTTGGGACGATAAAATAAGCACCAGTTGAACACTGGAGTCGATATGATCGACTGCACCGCCACCCACAAAATTTCAGGCCTTGTGCCTGTAATAGAAAGGAATATTAGATTGGTAGACTCATTATCGCGTCGAACAAAATGTCTTTTTGGTATATTTTTCGCTTTGTTCTTTCCTAGTTCAAATTACACCAAGGCTAAATCAATTTTACTCCGTCTAGAATTGATGAAATAAAGTACTAATTTAGTACTAACATCTTTCCATTAAATTTAAGGTTTCTGCCTATATTAGCAAATAAGCATCCCCATTTCCGAACTCACACTGTTTCAGCTGGTGCCCTCTCTGGCCGGTCGCATTTTCCTCAGGGGCCGGTCGCATTTTCTGACAATCTGATTTTCTGGCACTCTAATTTTCTTACATTCCTATCAAGATCACTGGGGCAGGTAACTCCCACTCTCTCCCAACTGAAATACCCACTTTACTTATATCTACATGTGTGTGTGTGTGTGTGTGTGTGTGTGTGTGTGTGTGTGTGTGTGTGTGTGTGTGTGTGTGCACTCATGTTAGAGTCTTAGTGATGGTCAGTTTATGGTATACATCTGTGTGCTATATATGTGTCGTGTCTGTGGTTCTCTTTTACCATGATAAATATGATACATTCGGATGGGTTATATCTGGAACTCATTGCAACTATTTGTCGCTATTTCTGTTTGTAAGAATCCTTGCAGTGTCGTATCCTTCCATACATATTCACGTTTATGTATTCACATAATAATACATTAGTTAATAATATATTTTTCCTTATTAATATTAATTGCAGCGATAGGGCGGCGAGCTGGTAGAATCGTTAGCACACCGGGCGAAATGCTTAGCGGTATTTCGTCTGCCGTTACGTTCTGAGTTCAAATTTCGCCGAGGTCGACTTTACCTTTCGTCCTTTCGGGGCCAGTTACGCACTGGGGTCGATGTAATCGACTTAATCCCTTTGTCTGTCCTTGTTTGTCCCCTCAATGTTTAGCCCCTCGTGGGCAATAAAGAAATAAGGATCGTTAGCACGCCGAGCAAAATGCTTAGCGGCATTTCGTTATCTTTACGTTCTGGGTTCAAATACCGCCGAGGTCGACTTTACCTTTCATCATTTCAACACTGACAAAATAAGTAATCAGTTGAGCACTGGGGGTCGATGTAATCGACTTTCTCCTCCCCCGAAATTGCTGGCCTTGTGTCCAAATGTGAAACCAATATTAAATGGAGTGATAAGGCAGTGAGCTAGCAGAATCATTACCGCGACGGACAAAATGCTTAGATGTATTTCGTTCGTTTTTATGTTCCTTGTTCAAATACTGCTGAGGTTGACTTTGCTTTCATCCTTTCGGGGTCGAATACGACTTAATCCCCTTCCCCCGAAATGGCCTACTTTGTACCAAAATTTGGAAATAATATTAAATGAAGCGTTTTTGCTCTTTAAAAAATTACCAATAAAGTAGAAAATTTTTGAAGTAATTCAGAAATATTTCCTAATTATAATTTCATGAGAAAACCTTCGATATTATTCTCTCAGAATATACGAATAGTATCATTGATATTTCAGAATAACAGTATAATATTTCTAGAGACTACGGTATTCTAGAAAATGTGCTTACCTAACCATTTTCTGTACCTGTGTGGCGTGTGGGCGATTCTAATGTACGGAAGATTAAGAAAAAATAAAATGGGAAATCGTTGGCATATTAATATATATGTAGTGATTAGAAGCAACTAGAAGTAGATAATTAATGTGCATAAAAAAAAAACAAGAAAAATTATAGGAAACTGATCCTTGCGTTACATCAAAGGTAATTATTGATATTTCAGAATAACAGTATAATATTTCTAGAGACTACGGTATTCTAGCAAATGTGCTTACCTAACCGTTTTCTGTATCTGTGTGGTAATAGAATATAAGTCAGAAATAACCCATTGGTAAACATTGCTGTGGTAAACATTGTCTCACAGTAAACAGCCGACTTAAGTGATAAGTGGTGCTTTAGACGTAGAAGTAGTTCTTATACCTCGAAAGTTGTTATCATACGACCAAAGATAACAGATTTGGTTTTGTAAAGTTCTAAAGAGTGAGAAACAATTAGGACCTAACGTAAGGAAGTCACTGGTAGGGTTGGCTCCAAAGGTTTATTGTCACAGAGTAGGGAGAGAGACTGAAGTTTGTTATCAACCGACTATTCAACACCTTGAAGTTGCTGCGTGAAGGAGACAGAACAGGGGTTAGCAGGGTCAGAGAAATTTTTGTTTTTGTTAAATGGCCCATATTGCTATATTTGGTTCATGATTCCTGTCGATATAGAAATAGTGAAGAGTCTGGGGAAGATACAAGCTTGCTCTGTAGCAAAATGTTAGGGGAAAGATCAACAATTACACTTTATGTGACTAGTGACTTATCTATCGTTTACTGGGCGACTGCGTTGCCGGTTAAAACACATTGAATTTGATCACATTTATCACCTTTAAGATTCTGGTGCGAAAGGCATCGGTCAACAGTTTGTAGGTTCGAAGATATTGCAATTACTGTTTCCAATTCGTGGCTATGTGTACCTGTAAAAAGGTAAAATTAAGCATGTTGGCTAGAATAGTAGACAACTCTAGCAAATATTGTGGCAAAGTGATTAAATTCATCAACCGAGGCCAGTTTATTGAAAGCTAACATCAATAGCAGCTTCATTTGCAATGGTTTACCTGTGGAGAACTGTAAATTCAAGGACTAGAGTGAAAGAATTCACTAAAGGCAGACGAGAACCTCTCATAGCTTACATTTATTGAATAATTGATGTGTGTAGAACATTTTAGAAAGGTTGCTTTTCTGACTTAAATTTCATTTTACCAAACTTTCACTTACAGATGTCTAATTTGTTAATGATAAGCAATTTATTCTAATTACTGGTTGTATGTCTTAGTAAATTTTCAAAAAATCTACTTCTGAACACTAATAATCAAATAAAATATGGGGGAACATAAAAATAAAGAGCTTTCTCAGACTCATAAATATATCTCATTCGATGGAATGGATAATCAACGTAGAATTGGCATAAAGCCAGGTGAATGACCAAGAAGATCATCGTATCCATTCTTTCATTAGTTTCGAACTTAAGGTTACGGCCATACAGGAGCACCACTTTGAAAAGTATTAGTCAACTATATTGACTCCAGTGTTTATTTCAGGTTGGTACCTATTTTATCAATCTTCAGTCATCGAATCCCTAAGGTACGTTCTTTGTCAAAAAGTAGCTTAACTTCATATGCTGATAACAAAGACACACATATGAGAATTATTTGAAATCCATTCTCCCCGTTTGTGTAATTCTTATTGACATACAGTCATACCATCGACTACCAAGTGAGTCATTTTGCTCATTCAGGGATTAAATACCTCGGTTAGATGGACTAAGACTGAACTGCTTTGAGTCAAGTATATCTATCTGTTCCATGACCACTGGCATGTATTTAAGCGTCCCAACTTATATTTACAAAGTAGAATATTTTGAAGATATTTTACTACCATTATAAGACAATTATTATTTTTTGATGAAATATGAAGCGATCGCTTCTTTCCTTTGTCCGTCTGTGTTGATTTATATTCAACCAATATCTCATTAGTTCAACAACGTCTGACAAGGAGGATAGTCACTGAAGCATCTTGATATTCTGCTAGGAAATTTTTGACAAATATTTCATATTTTCTTCATGTCATATATTTGAAATATATTTCTTTCCATTTGTTTAATTCTTATAGATATAGTCATAGCATCGACTACCCGTTGAGTAATGCACTCTCTGTGAATATATATTTCGCATAGATTAGTTAATGTTGTACGCCTATGTTCATGTGTGTGTATCGTTTGTCCAATATGTATGTGTGTGTCTGAGCACATGCGCGTGCGCATATGTGTATGCAATTGTGTGTGTGTGCGTGTGTGTAGATTGAATAAGCCGCCACTATGTAAAGTTCTAGTCAAAACGAATTTGATAATAAATTTGACTCTACCTTCAATATTCAATCTTCTCATTAGTAAATGCTCTGTTATTCTTAAATTTATATTGAAATAGTAACCTAAATCTACCACACACACACACACACACGCACACACACATCTAGTGAAATTTCATGATGGTACCCCCAGCATGGCCTCCCTGTAGCAACCGAAACACATGAATAATAAATACATGGGTATTTTTATGCGTTAGTTAGTAAAGGAAGGACAGTGCCCATTAGTTTTCTAAGCCTTCCTAGAAAGGAGACTTCAGTTGAACACCTGCAATAAACATTTGAAAACAAAATTCAAGCAGGGAAAGAATTCCAAAGGATTGCTTCTCTGTAGAGGAGTGATTGGGTGATGGAGCACAGGCACCAGCGGGATTACATGAATAAGTTGAGTATGTGTATACACACATGGTACGTGGTCTTCAAAGGATCAGAGACTGTTGCAGTAGCAGTTAAAGTGACAATGAAAAAGCATCATATTTCTCAGCTAGGTGTTGTAGCGTGGTTCTAAAGATTGGAACAGATTCTTGCTGAGAGAGAAATATCGAATAGTTTGGGAAGTAAGGGAATTAGGTATGGGATAGACTATTTGAACGAAATAGTTTGGACATTGTGACGATCTGTGTGTACATGATAGTTAGGCAGCTGGGACGGACAAAGAGAGTTTTTGAGAATATTTAGCAAGCTTACGCAATGTTGTGTTAGAGGCAAAGTGGTCTGCGATTGTTGTAGTTTTCTCAGCAAGAGAGCCATTTACGGAACCATTTCTTTGAGAGTGAAGAAAAGGAATTGATGTAATTTGGGTTAGCTTGAAGGCTGTAATGAAAGTTTCTCGTGCAGTTCTGATGGTTGTCTTCCAGGCATTGCAATCATGAGTAAAATCATCCCAAATGGTGAAAATGGGCGACTTCTTCCAGGTATTTCAGAGAGTTTTCTTTTATTTGCCAAAACTACTACAATACATACAAGCAGTTACAGCGAAACCATTTAGGAGATTTTGTGTCTTAGGATTCGACTGTGTTGGGAACGAGAGAGAACACGCTTATGTGGTTGGCTTCGGTCACTCGTTTAATTGTCTCAGATAGGTTGAAGACAAAGTAAAATTCTGGCCAGGTGTAGTTCTCATGAAAACCGACGGAAATCCCGGTCATTTGACTGGCTTGAATTACCAACGAGTATTAGAGATGGCAGGGGTTGTGAAGCATGAGGTTTTCTGGAAGTTGGCCCGGTGGGTACATAAGTGTTCTGTGGATATATGCTAAAACATAGTCAATGATGTTTGTAGTGTCATGAATTTGGATAGCTGATATTAAATGGTGTAAGCAGTTGAGAATGACTAACGATTTAGCCTCAACGTTATTAGTATCGGACCGAAACATTATGCACGCACACACACACACACACACACACACACTATTATATAGAATAAGAATCACTTTAATCATTTAAGAACACATAAATTTCAAATTTCTTCTATTTCTTAATTTTCTTCCTAATCTTGGCACAAAGCCAGCAGTTTTTAATGAAGAGTGCAAGTCGATCACATCGACCCCAGTACATAACTGGTATTTATTTTGTCGACCTCGAAGGATGATAAAAAGCAGAGTTGACCTTTTGAAGTAAAAATATTTCCTTCCACCTTGAGACCAGCTGGAGTGATATTAATACAGTTTAGTCGTTTTAAAATTAGAATGTACACTTATACTTAATCTTGATGTCCGTGCTTAAACATATTTAGGATATATAGTTCCCATAGCGTTTATTGAACAATCTCAGTGATAACTGACGCAGCGGCTTACATTAAAAGTGTTGAGTCTCAGTGAAACGGTTTCACGAAAGTGAAGTAAGTAGCTATAACGTCAAGGATAATGTGAATTCAAAGAATTCATTCTTCTAACGAAAAAATTACAAGCTATAACAAAATTAAGAACAACAACAAAAGGACAAAAATAACAAATATTCGAAATATTCAATAATTTGATTTTATTTATTTCAGTTACATAATAGATTGATAATATTTGTTGAAGTACTGAAGAAGGAAATAATTAAGTTTCATTTCAAATTTTGGTGTAAGAAATAAATATTCGTTCTTATAGGATTTCCTGTACGTTGATTTGTTATTACCAGAAGTTATCGCTGTTATAATTATTCGAATCCATCCAACGACCATCGAATTCCATCTGATAACCGGACATATCAAAGAACTTTTCAGGATTATCTTGATATCTCTGACTCCAGTTGAAGTTCTGGCTCGGAGAATGATTGCAGTTTTGTTGGTATCTATTAGAGTGATTGTAGTTACCGGTGAAAGGTTGACAATGACGATCATCCATATCCATCCAATGACCATCGAAATCCATCTGGTAGTTACCCATATCGAAGAGCCTCTCTGGGTTGTGGAAAGATCTTTGACCCCAATTGAAATTTTGAGGGAGGTTGTGCTGATATCTGCTTTGAAAGTTATTATAGCCATAAAAAGGGTGAGAATAACGACCATACATATCCATCCAGCGACCGTCAAAATCCATCTGATAATTGCCAATATCGAAGTTCCTATCTTGGTATCTTTGACCGTAACTGAAACTGTTATGAGGTTGGCCATGATGCTGTCTTCCTTGGTTGTTGTTATAACCATTGAAAGGCGAGTGATTACGGCCGAACATATCCATCCAGCGACCATCAAAATCCATCTGGTAGTTGCTCATATCGAAGTATCTTTCTGGGTAGTGGTAATATTTTTGACCCCAATTGTAGTTGTAGTGAGGGTACATGTTATAATTGTATTGTTTACCATAATAATTGCTATTATCATAGAATGGGTGGCAATGGCGACCGTAGGTATCCATCCATTTTCCATCAAGATCCATCTGATAGTTGCTCATGTCGAAGAACCTATCTGGGTAGTTAAAGCCTCTTTGACCCCAGTTATAGTTAAAATGTGGGTAATTCTGATGGTGTCTGCTACCATAGTTGCTGAAAGGGCTTGAATAACGACCATTTGAATCCATCCAGCGTCCATGCATATCCATTTGGAAGTTGGACATGTCCATTAATTTCTCAGGGTTGTACATATGGTAGTTGTCATAGTTGTTGTTTGGATAATTCATATGACGTCTGCTATAGGGATTGCAGTGACGACCGTACTTGTCCATATAACGGCCACGCATGTCCATCTGGTACCCAGACATATCCATTTGTCTTTCAGGGAAATGCATAAAGCGACCATACTTTTGGAATTTATCATTGTCATAAATGCCAGTGTTTTGCATTGGCCTATATCTATCATAGTTGGAGTTTCTACCGTAGTAATCATTACACCTAGGCTCGACAAGTCTTCCGGAAGAATCCAAGTATCTTCCTTGGAAATCCATTGTCATTCTTGTCATTGGTTCCATGACACCCCTGTGTTTTCTGCTGCTATTGCGAAACATATTTCTGGAACGATTCATTCTTGAGAAATTGTCTTACTGAAATATATAGAACATAATTATTAATAACCACATGAATTCATATGCTATCATATAAATGTGTCATGTTTATATATGTATGATTTCATATGATTTATAATGTAAAGGAAATAATGGCAGTCAAGAGTGAAAGTTGTATAACTAACAGCTTTTGTTTCTCAGAATAAGATTTGTCTTCGTATCCTGTCACTGGTAATGCGTCCTGTTCTCAGGCAAAGTATTGAGCTTTTAATACTCTTGTCTCTAGTTGAAAGTAGGTATCAAGATAAGGATACATCTATTTATTGGATGAGCAATCCTTCTGTGGTAATGTGAATTATTAGGTTTGACTTATTAGTGCTTGACAAGGGTATGAATAATAACATTGCTATTATAGATATAGAATATAGCAAACTCTTCTAAAAGCTATATAATTGAACATAGACTCACATATGTCGAGAATAGGGAGATATCTCTCACACTGAAATCATGAAATATAAGACATCAATTCTCATCACGACAATATCGGGAATCTGAAAGATCATCATACACATTTTGTAATGAGGATCAGAATTAGAACGGAATCAGATTAAGAGGGACTAAGACGAGGTGTGAAAGTTATTCATTAAGATTATTTTGAAACTACATAAGAAATTAAAGCAAGGCAAAACATCTCTTTGATAGATTGAAAAAAAATCTTACAGTATAAGAAGTAAGGTTAGGTCTATGATGGATATCAAATTTTTTTTTTTTTTGTCGAAAGGATTGCCCGAGAATTAGATATCCATGAAGGGAAATTAGTCGCAATGGCTGTCCTAAAAAGATTAGAATTTATAATTGACTTGAGATGCA
>NC_142928.1:154674545-154687045 GCF_046866305.1 Octopus bimaculoides
CTTTACTTTAGAAATACCCTTTGTGTATTGCAAAATTTGGCTTCACTTGGAACTGCACGCATACTGCGTAATGTCTGTCTGAGGTCTTTGTTGTGACTTGACAGACAGTACAAGCTCCCGGCACATACAATATCCTCAATCTACAACATCGCAGTATTGGATACTCTGCGAAGTCTTCAATAATAATAATAATCATAATAATAATAATAATAATGTTCAGTAAACGCTATGGGAACTTTATATCCTAAATATGTTTAAGAACGGACATCAAGATTAAGTATAATTTTAAAACAACTAAGCTGTATTAATATCACTCCAGCTGGTCTCAAAGTGGAAGGAAATCTTTTTGTTACCTCAAAAGGCCGACTCTGCTTTTCAACCTTCGAGGTCGACAAAATAAATACCAGTCATGTACTGGGGTCGATTTGATCGACTTGCACTCTTTAAAAACTGCTAATTCTAATTGGGCTCTACTTGCAAGGTCATGATCTGTTTATCTTGATATGAGATCACTATGTCGCGCATATATGGTTGTGATGCATGTGCCTGGTGTACCCTTATAAGACGGGTAGTCATAATGGGTATACTGGACTTCGTATATTTTACCCCAGTGTCACTTAGATGGCATGCACTGCTCTCTCACTCAATAATAATAACTATAATAATAATAATAATAATAATAATAATAATAATAATAATAATAATAATTAGAAGAAGAAGAAGAAGAAGAAGAAGAAGAAGAAGGAGGAGGAGGAGGAGGAGGAGGAGGAGGGGAGGAGAAGAAGAAGAAGAAGAAGAAGAAGATGAGGAAGAAGGAGGAGGAGGAGGAGGAGGGGAGGAGAAGAAGAAGAAGAAGAAGAAGAAGGAGGAGGAGGAGGAGGAGGAGAAGGAGGAGGAGGGGAGAAGAAGAACTAAAATAGAGATTAGTGCAACACGAGCAGCAGAAATAGAAGAATTTCGCAAAGAAATATGGTTGGCAAAGGAACAACCTCAGAAAAGATCTATCAAATTAACAAACAGAATACCTGAACAACTCTGGACTCCTATAACAAATGAAGAGGTCACCCAGATACTGCAAAAACTAAGCAACTGGAAGGCACCCGAGCACGACAAGATCCCCAACTTCTGGTTAAATATCTAACAGGAACATAAAATGCTGACTGGAAAATTTAATGAAATACTAGCAGATCCAGAGACAATGCCTGAATGGTACACGGAAGAGAAAATTATCCTAATTCCCAAATCCACTGAAACGGCAAACCCACAAAATTACAGACCGATAAATTGTCCCCCTACTATTCACAAAGCCTTTACTGCAATAATATCGCAGAGAATGGGCAAACATCTGAAAGAGAACCGCCAATTTCCAGAAGAGCAGAAAGGATGCTGCAAGGGCTCATATGGATGTAAATATCAGCTATTGATCAATAAAGCCATAACTGAAGGCAAGCATAGGAAAAAGAAGAGCTTGGATTGATTATCGAAAGGCTTTTGATAGTTTTCTCCACACATGGATCATAGAAGCACTAACCATGAACAAGATACCGCCCATAATCATAAGATATATAAAACATTCCATGAATAAGTGGCAAACAGTGTTACAATTCCAGACAAAAGAGGGGCTCATAAAAAAACTAAAGCAATTCCCATTAGAAGAGGAATATTCCAGGGAGACACGTTCTCCCCACTCCTTTTCTGCTTTGCACTGGCATCTGTATCTGACATGCTAAATAGAACTGGATTTGTATACAGCTGGATAAAGTTGGAAACATTACTACAGACAGTACATGGATTTACCAAAGAGATAAACATGAAATTTGGCTTAGAAAAATGTGCCAAAGCAACCTTGAATAGAGAAAAACTAGTTAAGAGTAACAACATCACACTAGATAAAGCAAATCAAATAAGAGAATTAGACCAAAGCCAGACCTAATATTTAGATACAACAAACACACACACACACAAAAAAAGAGAAAATAAAAATAGGATACTATAGGCGAGTGAGATTAATACTGAAAACAGAGCTCAATGTGAAAAACAAGATAAGAGGTATCAACAATCTAGCTGTCTCATAAGTTACAGCTACAATATTCTTAATGAACTCTAAATGAACTAATCAAAATAGAGAGGAAAACAAGAAAAATAATGACAGGATTCAGGATGCATCATCCAAAATCTGATATAGGAAGGTTACATATACAACATATTGAACGTTGTATAGGTTTTATACAGCTAGGAAACTATTACAAAATAACTATCATAGGATTATAGAAATACCTACTTCAGAAGCAAGGAAAATTGATACAGATAGCCACGAAACACGAGCAAAATAAAAAAAAACTGCTTTCTGTCTTTAAGGAAGCTGAAAAATACAAAAAAGAAATAGTACCTAACAACTACGAAGAAAAAGACGAAACAACAAAAGCTGTAAAACAACTGAAATCCAGACTAAAACTGGAACAGCAACGGTTCATGATAAAACGATGGCAAGAAAAGTTCCTACATGGCAAATACTGGGTTACACTAAACAGGAAAGAAATAGACAAAGCAAAGTCTCAACAATGGCCAGAAACTCAGGACTCAAAGCAGAGACTGAAGGATTTTTAATTGCAGCACAAGATCAAAGCCTTACCACCAGAAATCACCAAAAACACATAATGAAACGAAATATAAGTAACTGCAGAATATGTGGTAACGGAGAAGAAACAAAAAATCATATTAACTTTGGCTGCTCAGTCCTGGCTAAGAAGGAATATATTCACAGACACGACAGTGTAGGAACCTATATACACTGGAAGCTATGCCAGCACTATAAAATAACAACAGAAGAAAGATTGTATAGCCACGACCCAGAAAAGGTCACAGAAAATGAGAAGGCAGCTATACTCTGGGATATGCCAATACACACAAATAGAGACATCAAGGCTAATAGGCCGGATATAGTTGTCAGAGATCACCCCCCACCAAATGCTTTTTAATCGATGTATCAATACCAACAGATGGCAGTGTTTCTCTAAGAGAAACGGAGAAACTTTCAAAGTACAAAGATTTGGAAATAGAGGTAACTCGATTGTGCAGCCTAAAAACAGAAACACTTCCTATTATAGTAGGCGCATTAGGTGGGATAAAAAAACATTCAGACAAATACATAACAAAAACTCGAGGACTTACAAGTATATATAGCATACAGTAAATAACAGTACTAGGCACAGCACACATCCTACGTAAAACACTTTCAATACAGTGAAAATAGAAGCGCCACAACAAACCACAGCACATACCCAAGACACACAGAGCTCCATTCGGTAGTGAATGAAAACACGCGATAAAAATAAAACTATTGAATAATAACAGTAATAATAATAATAATAACAATAATAATCCTTTCTACTATAGGCACAAGGCCTGAAAATTTTGGGGTACAGGATAGTCGAGTATATCGACCCCAGTGCGTACCTGGTACTTATTTCATCGACCCGAAAGGATGAAAGGTAAAGTCGACCACGACGGAATTTGAACTCAGAACGTAGCGGCAGACGAAATACTGCTAAGCATTTCTCCCGGCATGCTAACGATTCTACTAGCTCGCCACCTTGATAATTACAACAACAATAATAATAATAATAATAATAATAATAATAATAATAATAATAATAATAATAATAATAATAATAATAATAATAATAATAATAAATGAAGGTAAAAATAATACCAATGATAATCGGAGCATTGGGCATGGTAAAAAATCATATGAACAAAAATGTAGAAGCTATACCTGGATCCTCGACACTACGCACTCTCCAAAAAACAGCCCTGTTAGAAACAGCCCACATCCTACACAAGACACTATCAATCCAATAATACAACCTAAACAAAACAACCCACAAATACAAGACACTCTATACAGCATTTACCCAGTGAAATAAACTCTTACCAGCAAGCTAGAAAACCAAAGCATTACACACTCAACCCACAATAAAGCAGTAACACACAAAAGACAGCCTCAAGAAAAAAAAAACAAAAAAACTAACACCTCAAGAAAAAAAAAAACTAATATAATACAGTACTGGGAAGAGTTTGCACACTCCCAACAGCAGAAAAGAACACACATGCTGCACACACCCCAGCAACACGGAGGTGTAGCAGGTGATGCAGTAGAAACTTGCTTCAATCTATCAAATATTGAATAGTTATGTAATAATAATAATGGCCTTGATGCAACATTAGGCACTGACTCTCATGGCTTCTGACCTTAAATGATTGAAAGTGCTCTCGTGTGCATATTTTGTCTTGATGTAAAAGATGGGCTACAGCAAATCTTATTACCACAGAATTGCTTGTCAGTTGTTTGACCTTAACCAGTCGAGCATGTTCCTTAGTGGCTGACAATATGTGCATCTCTGATCACGTGCGGAAGTAGTGGGAGTGGGCATCAGAGCCATATGTTGAGAGAAATTCTTTGGGATTTGAACAATTCACCTCTGGAAATGTGGATGTTTCATTCAACATCCTAAAACAAACCTTATTCAAGAATCTTTTGAGCGAGATAGGCTTCTCGACCTGAAAAAGATTCTAATTGGGTCCCATCTGGAATGTCATGCGCTGTTTATCTTGGTATGAGATCACCATATTGCACACGTATGGTTGTGATGTGTGTGCCTGGTATACTCTTATCAAAGGGTAAAATTAATTAATTAATTAATCAATTAATTAATAATTAATAATTTTACCAAGTAGATCGGTACATTAAAATAATTTTTTTAGGTAAAATTATACAAATATTCTATAATTATAAACATAATTATAACTAAGGGGTCAGCTAATTGCTTCACCACGAAACCGAAGTTAGAAATAGGAGTAAAAATTCCTTTTCTGCTACCATAAAGACCTCCCAGATAGTAACACACTTTTTATAGAATATTTATGTGTATATATATATATATATATATATATATATATATATATATATATATATATAAAAGATCCAAGGATCGAAGTGTAGGAAGAAAGGTGACTTCGAGCAATCCGTATTAAATGTAAAAATCAACTTCCAGGAACAATAGTGGTATATTGAGACAGAAAGTTGTAGATTTATTTTTGTATCAGAGTACGATAACCTGAAAAAAATATTTTTATATTTCACGGTAGAGAACCAGGCTTGCCAAGTATGTGAATAAGTATACAAGACTTAAGGAATAGAGTAGATAAGAAATGGAGTAGTTGAAACATTCTGATCGAATCTTCCATGTGTTAACATGTACGCCCTTGAGACAATGTAAACTTTCATTTAAGCTAGAGACCTTTGGCCTGACGAGTAGCCTGCGGCATACAACTCGCTTGGATATTTACCCCTTCCAAGCTACATATGAAACATAAAATGTGTTAATTTGGGAAGTCTAGTGTGTGACATTATTCTGTAGGAATGGCCTTATATAAATATAAACGAATAATTATATATATATATATATATATATATATATATATATATATATGTATGTATGTATGTATGTATGTATGTATGTATGTATGTATGTATGCATGTATTTCCCACTCGAATTGTGCTTTCTACGCATTTCAATCGAATCCCCTGCGGGTAAACACGGGATCTCCTAACGACTATGTAGACGTCACGTAATCAAGGTATCCTTGGCCTAAAGAGGAACTTCCGGTCTACACCTCGTTTGGATAATTACTACTTCCGGGAACATGTCGTCTGCTATAGCCTCGGCCAACTATAGGCTTAAGAGTGGATTTGGTTGTCGGAAACACACAAACACACACACACACACACACACACGTATATGTGTGTGTGTGTCTTTGTGTCTGTGTTTGTCCCCTCATCACCGCTTTACAAACTGTGTTGGTGTGTTTACTTCCCCCGTAACGAAGCGGTTCGGGAAAAGACCGGTAGAATAACTACTACGCTTTAAATAATAAAACCCTTCAAGGTGATGCTTCAGCATGGCCAGTCAATTGACTGAAACAAGTAAATGAATAAATGAATATATATATATATATATATATATATATATATATATATATATATATATATATATATATATATATATACACACGAATAGAACTCAGAAGATGAGCATATACACGTTTTATTATATTAATTATCAAGTGCCAACACACGAAACTCTTAACCCTTGAGTCACTCAGTAATTTCCGCCGACTTTAATAAAGATGTGTGTGTGTATGAGTGTATGTATTATGTATATATATATATATATATGCATATATATATTTGCATATATACAATAATACCTCGATATACGAGTTAATTTGTTACCCGAGATCGCTCGTATAGCGAAAACACGTAAAAAAGCAATGATTCTCATACTAGCAATGTCGTAATTCGTTCCCAAAAAAATATTTCATCTATAAAATTTATAATACTCATAAATAAATGGCAATTAAACAACAGTAGAATGTAATGGCTATTTTATGCAAAGTAAAAAGAATGTGAGATCAGTTATAGTAAAAACATATTATTATAATCGTTTTCTGAATCACTTTCACTCACATTAGACTTGCACCATCAGTTGTCACCATCACATTACACCATCAGTTGTCGACGTGATCACTGATTCACAAGACTCGTAGACGAACTTGTAGATTTCTTTTTAAAAACAAATCTAGAGCTGTTTGCTTAGAAGTTTTTTTTTTTGCTCTTTATGAATTTCTGGGCAACACACAGAAGCATTTCGTTCAAAATTTGAATCTTGTGCTTGCAAAATAAAACTCGTAAACCCAGGGTCTCGTTAAGTGAGGTATTACTATATATATATATATATATATATATATATATATATATATATATATATATATATATATATATATATATATATATATATATATATATATATATATATATATATATATATATATGTGTGTGTGTGTGTGTGTGTGTGTGTGTGTGTGTGTGTGTGTGTGTATATATATATATATATATATATATATACGAGTAATGCTTAGCGGTATTTCGTCTGCTGCTACGTTCTGAGTTCGAATTCCGCCGAGGTCGACTTTGCTTTTCATCCTTCCGGGGTCGATTAAATAAGTACCAGCTACGCACTGGGGTCGATATAATTGACTTAATCCGTTTGTCTGTCTTTGTTTGTCTCCTCTGTGTGTAGCCCCTTGTGGGTAGTAAAGAAATAACACACATACATACATACATACATACATACATACATATATACATGCATATGTAATATAGATATATATGCAGAAAGAGAACGGGTGAGAGAGCAGGGCAATGAGTGTGAGATATATATTAAAATACTAAACCGAGTATAATTTTACAAATATAAGCCCACTATAGGTTTATAATTATAAAATGAGGCACAGAATTATTTAATTAACATTTGTATTCATTAGTTAATCACAAATATTTTTTTTGATCGGTATTAAATATTATAAGATGATATTTATTCAAGTCTCTGCTGTAAATATTAAGTGGGGTTTTTTTTTTTTTTTCGAAGTCCCCACTTCTATTTTCATTAACATAGAATATTTTCGCTTGAAGAGAGAAAGAAAGAGAGAAAGAAAGGGAGAGAAAGTAGAGGGAAAGTAAGAATGAACCTCTTAAAACATCTTAAAACATCTTAAAACAAGCGTTTCAAGTACGTGCTTATTTGTTCAACGATGCATAACGATTGCGCAATATTATGTAACTCCACATTATTGCACAGCCGAACCATTTCATCAGGCGATATCTACCCTTCCGCTTGTGAAATCAAAATCAAGTTCACGGAAGGCCGGATTTCGCCTGATGAAATGGTGCGGCTTTACGATAATAGAACATTTCGTAATATTGCGTAATTGTTATGCATTGTAGACTAAACCTTCTGAAACAGATGCAGTTATGTTTTGAACCGTCTGTTTTATTTCTTTACTACATGATATTCCGTGTAATATGTAACAATTATATCTTTGATACATACATGGATTTACAGGATGGCTGGGGTCATTATACTGCTATCTAAATAAATCGCACAGATTGCTGTATTGACCAGTTGAATGACGAGGAATTTCTCCAGAATAGCCTGTGAGTTTGATATATATCGACGTATTCCGATGTTAATTGTTAAGTTCTTTTTGACCCCCCCCCCCCCACGGAAAGAGAGAGTGAGAGAGAAAGAGAGAGAAAGGAGGAAGAGAGAAAGAGGGTTGAAGCATGATGTAGAGAATACTATATATAATATATCCTTAATTTTGAAAATTATTTGTTAGTAAAGAAGAAAAGGAGACAAGAACCTGACGGCAATTGTTTGTGACTATCAATGACAAAGGGAAATAATTTCAAGAAATTAGGAATAAATTTATCGTGTTAATGTACTCCTAGGAAAAGCATAGGATGAGCTTTGATTGCTGGCTGATGGAAATTAAGTACGTACGTATACTTCGTCCTGAGATCTTTGCAGTTCAATATAAGCTCTACTTAGCTAAGTTACGTTTTTTCATATATTAGAAGAATTAAATATATTTATGGCCAAGTGTAACTTACACGATTAAAAAAAAATATCAAAGAGAGCCTATGACAGGAATTTAGATAACTATGTTCCAGGGTGGTGTCTTGGATATAATACATAATGAACTCTTAATTTTTTGAAATTTCCCTCCGAATAGGAAATGAAAAACAGAAATTACGCGGAGTTTTTTGGCGTTAACTTAAAAAAAAAAAAAGAATTGCTGAAGATAATTTGCATGCAAAGGAAAGGTCATCTTGATCTTTGTCATTGCTAAGAATGCAATATGCAAATCAGATTCAAACTAATTTTGTTTAAGCCCACAATAATAAACAGCAACAACAAAGTGTGTGTGTGTGTGTGTGTGTGTGTGTGTGAGTGTGTGTGTGTGTGTGTGTGTGTGTGTGTGTGTGTGTGTGTGTGTGTGTGTGTGTGTGTGTGTGTGTGTGTAAGAATATATATTTTTTTCTTGCTTGGTATGGGCGAAGAAGTGGTACACATTGTCTCTGCAGGCCCTCGAAGACGAGTGAGGTTGATATCGTTAACATTCTGCCTACAGCAGAGATTCCAGAGGATCGACATTCTGAGGGAGAAGAAATGAGTTAGCGCGGGACCAGGGAACTTCGATGCAACATGGCTGATGAGATGAAGAGATACATGTTAGTCGAGAGTGTTTGAATGGAAGTGATACAGGACCAGTCAGCTCCGAGAAATAGAGGCCAATGTAGTAGTGGTAAAAAAGCAAGGAGAGAGAGAGAGAGAGAGAGAGAGGGGGGGGAGTCAAAATATCTTGGAGCTACAGGTTGAAACGTGCCGGTGAGAAACTTTAATCCACCGGGTCGAGTCGCCTTTTTCTATAATGCATGTGTGCACTATCAGCATTGTCCCAGATATGAACGAGCAATATTCAGCTGAACTTCATAGAGTGTAAGAAGTTGTTATAGGAAGAAGTAATTTCTAGTCTTGAAGTGAAAGACTGGATGTTATGGCATGGTTCAAGCTATGTTAAGGATGTGAAGTCGCTATGTAAATTCTCCTGTAAAATTTCCTCTAATATCTGAAGTGATGGCAAGGGTGTGTTGCTCGTATTTAAAAGGGACGATGATACTCGATGATATTTTTGTTGATACGAGTTATAGAAAGAAACATGAAATATTGAAAAACACAAGATTAACATGTCGTGATTGGAGAATATTTTCGAGGTCTCTGTTCATAGAATCAGTGCAACCTTGGTGAGCGGTGTCTGGATTGCATGTAGATGACGCTTGGTTGGGGAAGATTAAAGAACAATGAAGGATAATATCTGCGCACGTACGAATATTGTTGGACATGACGGCAAGTATGTCATAGGTGCATTCAATGAGTAGAGTAGGGTACAATACCAAACACAGGAAAACAATAGTTTCGTATGAGAAAGAACTGCATCAGTAAACCCAAGGATAATACAATCTGATAGGAAAATACTAATTCAAGAGATGAGACCTGGATGAAGCCCACAGGTGAAACGATTTGACAGACAATTTGCATACAAGATTCGATTGAAAACGTTATTGATATCAACTTTAACTACATTGCTTTTAATAGATCTCCTTAAAGCGAGAGCTCGATAGTGATGAAGTCGACCTTGCCTTTCATCCTTTCGGGTTCAAAAAAATATGTACCAGTTGAGTACTGGGGTCGATGCAATCTACTAACACCTCTCCTAAAATTGCTAGCTATGTGCCAAAAATTTGTAACCAATATTTACATACAGGACCGGATTGAGGCCAACCGATACTTAAGCTCACCTCTACATCAATCCTTTCGACCGTTTCGTTGACAAACATAAGTCATTAAAACAAAACTGCCGAATGTACTATAAAAGATCAAAAAGGCGGTGAGCTGGCAGAGACGTTAGCACACCGAGCGAAATGCTTAGCGGTATTTCGTCTGTCTTTACGTCCTAACTTCAAATTCCGCCGAGGTCGACTTTGCATTTCATCCTTGCAGGGTCGATAAATTAAGTACCAGCTGCGTAGTGGGGTCGATCTAATCGACTGGCCCCTCCTCCCCAAAAATTTCGGGCCTTGAGCCTAGAGTAGAAAAGAATATCCTTTTCATTTCGGGCCTTGTACCTAGAGCAGAACAGAATATAAAATATCAAAACTCAGTATTCTTCCAGGCTATTTTCCGTATCAAATCCCACCAAGTGTATAAAATGTAATCTTTTAAATTAAATTTAACACTAATTAGCTACAAACAGTATTAACAAATAATATACTCATAACTAGGATAACAGAAATTAAAAGAAATATCTCTTTTTCTTTTTTAACAGCAAAGTCTTTGAAATTAATCTATCGTTACAAATCTTATTCACTCCGCAAAGATAAAGAATGTAATTTGTCTGATAGCATAGTTGTTATGTTAATTTTTTTTTTATGATATCATGTACACACCACGTCTTATTTGACTAACTTACACCGCCTTTTAATTTAGTAGTTGTTCATTTTGATATAAAGTAATTTACTTAATGAGAAATTCAGGAAATTCCTTGTCACTTTAGGTCAAACAGCACGTTAAAGTAAATCAATGCTTCAAAATACTAACGAAAACAGTAAGCAAACACCCGATGTCATATATATATATATATATATATATATATATATATACACATACACATACACAGTGCGGCAGAAAGATTGCCCCGATTTCAAAGGTTGATAAAAAAAGAAAAACAAACATATGACGGTACAAGTAAAAACGATGCTCTCCATTCCAGGTGGGTTCTAATTGAAACAGAAAAAAATGGCATTTAATGAACTTCATAGAAATACAAAATTTTTTTATGCATTTTCATGTGTTTGCTTTTTATCAACCTTTGAAATCGGACCAACCTTAGTGTCGCACCCTGTATATATATATATATATATATATATATATATATATATATATAGTTTTAGGGAAAATAACCAATTTTCAAGAACTCATCGATGAAAATCCACTATCACATATAGAAAAATTTATAATTAAAAGCACAATAAATGAGTATAATATAAAGTAAAGTAAATATCATAAGATAAATATAATAAAAAGATTACACGTGTTTCATAACCAATTTTCAAATAGAAAAGAAATTTAAATCGATTAAAATCAATTGAAATTATCGAAAATAAGTTCTATTCAAAAATATAGCTACTCGTCAGATCGTAAGTAGAACAATAATTAGATATATATCTCAACCAACAATAAGTACCAAATGAATTAATATGAAATACTTATTATATAAAGATAGAAAAATTATTTAAAAAATATCATAATATCAAAATAATAACCATTCAATAATCATCCCTTCATCCATAATAATAACATGTATATTATATACAAAAAACATCTTACCTAAATTATCATTGTTTTAAATTATCATTGTTTTAAATACAAGTTGAACGAAGATTTTCTACTATTTGAAAATAATATGTATTCTTGTTTTTATACTATTCATTTGGTTCTTTATAGATTATTTTAATAGATAACTTATTTAACACTATATTATTTAGAAGTTATAGTTTCATTTCAACATAATATTAGAACTTCGATTGGAATAGTGTTGATATATTTTCGATTATTTTTGATTAATATTATTTGATTAATTATTAATCTTTATAGTTTATAATATCGTTAAAGTTTTTTTTAAATCAAAACTTTGTATATATATATAAAGTTTAACCTTTTATTCTTAATAATTTTTTCTTTCTTAATTTTTTCATTCATAATTTTTTCCATTCATAATTTTTTCATTCATATTTTTTATTATTACGTTTGTAGAAATAAATAATCTTGTATTTTTCTATTATTCAATTGATCTTTAATCATAATTAAATAAACGTCTTTAGCTTTAAATAGTATAGCTTTAACTATTACACCGGTTAAATATGTACTAATTTTATCTTCATTATTATTTTAAACTTAAACTTCGTTCAACTTGTATTTAAAACAATGATAATTTAAAACAATGATAATTTAGGTAAGATGTTTTTTGTATATAAT
>NC_142928.1:154692045-154742045 GCF_046866305.1 Octopus bimaculoides
CCATACATCTCCACCCACAACCCCAAAAACATCGAAGCATACACCACAATCAAACAAAACCTCCCCTTACTCACCACAGACCCAAAAATGAACAATATCATTAATACACACAAAGTCCTTAAATGCAAAAGGCAACACAAATCTTTGAAAGAACTCTTAGCCAATGCCAAACTACATACACCACTTCCACCCCCATCAGTTAAAAAATGTACACGCTCTAGCTGTGGTACCCCTATCTACTTGAAGGCTCTGAATTTACCTTCAAACAAGGAACAAAGTTTAAAATCAAGACCAATTTCTCTTTTTCCTCTGGGAACCTCATTTATGGCATCACATGCGCATGTTGCCAACACAACTATATCGGACAGACGAGCCTCCCTTTGCGTAGAAGAGTAGCAGTCCATAAAAAACAAATAAATCTCCCACAACACCGTCAAATTCCACTCAGTGGCCACATAGACTCTTGCACCAGTAACAAAAACCCCAAATTCCTTATATTCCCCTTCTATCAATGTAAAGACAGAATCTCTACACAAGAAAGAATCAACAAGGAGAATCTTTTTATAGAGAAATTCCAAACACTTCTTAACATACAAACCGCTCGGTGACCATATTCCTTTCTCCCGCTTACCCAATGAAATACATATAAATCTACTTCTTATTTCTCTAAGAACAGACATACACTTCCTATTGACAAAGAGTCCAGAACTCCAACTAAAGAGTATAAAACCCACAGAATTGTCTTCCCTTACACACACTTCCTGTTTTGACACCACACTTCCTACTTAACACATAAACTTTCAGCCCCCTTTTTTTAAACACAACTTTTAATTCCATGCATCCTAATCTTTCTAACAATTATCTACATGGATTACCATTGAACTTTAAAAGCTCAAAGACAATATAATGTATTTGTACATCTATTTTTTTTATATATTATTTTTTTTATATATTATTTTTTATTTTTTTGCAAAAAACATTTTCATTCTCCCTCTTCTTGAAAATTTGCCATGCAATGAAAGCCGGTTAGAAATCCTTTTTAATCTTCCTTATGCACATCTATATTAAAATATGCTTTCAGTTTAGCATTCTGCCTTATTATTATTTTTTTATTTTCCTATAAAGATATATATATTTGATTTGCAAGATTTTTTATGTGAAATCGTGTGTTGAAACAGATGTTGTTGTACTTGGGGATGGTCATATTGCCAGTCTAGCCAATAAAAACACACGCACTGTATAAATATATATATATTTATTTTCCTATATATATATATATATATATATATATATATATATATATGTGTGTGTGTGTGTGTATATGTATATATATATACATATACATATATGTACACACATACACCCACACACACACACGCGCACACACACAGAGACCCAAACACACATACATACACACACATATATGTATATATTCTTTTATTCTCTTACATGTTTCAGGCATGTGACTACAGCGATGTTGGAGTACCGCCTTGAGAACTTTCAGCCGAAGAAATTGACCCTAAGACTTATTCTTTGTAAGCCCAGTACTTATTCTATCGGTTTCTTTTGCCGAACCGTCAAATTACATTACGGGGACATCAACACACCAACATCGGTTGCGAAGCAGCGATAGTGGGGGACAAACACAGGCACAAAGACACATACATACACATAAATCTATCTATTTATCTACCTAACTATCTATCTCTCTCTCTGTCTCTCTCTCTGTCTCTCTCTCTGTCTCTCTCTCTCTCTCTCTCTCTCTCTCTCTCTCTCTCTCTATATATATATATATATATATATATATATATATATATATATATATATATATATATATATATATATATTATGTATATATATATATATATATATATATATATATATATATATATATATATATATATATATGTATATATATATATATATATATATATATATATATATATATATACATATACACGACATACTTCTTTCAGTTTCTATTTACTAAATCCACTTTCAAGGCTTTGGTCGACCCGAGGCTATAATAGAAGACACTTGCGCAAGATGTCACGCAGTGGGACTGAACCCAGAACCATGTGGTTGGGAAGCAAGGTTCTTACCACATATATATAATCTTATATATAAATAGCAATTTCTGTCTGTCTGTTCGTCTATCTGTTGCTATCTTGCTGCCCAAACCAGGGAATCAATCTTCATCAAACTTTGTATACATGTTGAACTAACAACCAGTTCAATTATAGGCTAATTGGATTTCAATAAAAATCGATAATGGACCGACTACGGGCATTAGGCTATTACATTATAAGGGTGTTAGATTCAGGGATATATGGCAAAAAGAGGGTGACTGATATCTGGGAAGAGTTTGTATGTGCGTGTATATATATGTGTGTGTGTGTGTGTGTGTGTGTGTGTGTGTGTGTGTGTGTGTGTGTGTGTGTGTATGTGTGTGTGTGTGTGTGTGTGTGTGTGTGTGTGTGCGCGTGTGTGCGCGCGCATCTTCCTTATGCATTCGAAAACTGAGTTGTCGATTTTGACGTACGGAATATCAAAAGATTCAGTAATATTACGACTACAAAATGAACTTTATTTTCATTTACATATTTGCATTACAAAAATTTTACATTATAATCTTTTCTATAAGTCAACTATCGTAAACTTTTTATACCACGATGGTAACGACGACGACGTCACATCTTCTATATGAAAGTGTCCCTTAAAAGACATCCATTTTTCTATATGTTATGAGGAAATACAGTCACGTTCTCTCTCTCTCACATGCACTCACACACACGCACATATGTAAGATGTATGTATATCTACTTATGTATGTGCATATGAAAGATGTGTGTGTTAGACAGAGAGAGAGAGAGAGAGAGAGAGAGACCGAGTGAGTGCCACTTATCACATACATGACAACACACACCTTCACTCACTCTCTCTCCTCTCTCTCTCTCACGCACACGAATACACGCTCACACACACACACACGCACAGACACACACACACACACACACACACACACACACACACACACACACACACACACACACACACACACACACACGTCCATTTCATATACACGTGCACACATCTTTCACGTTCTCTTCTCTTTCACTTTCTCCTCTCTTTCACTTTCTCCTCTCTTTCACTTTCTGCTCTCACTTCAAAAGCAAATGTCGCGGTTTCACTTTCTTTACTTTTTCAATTTCTGCTCTCTTCAAAGCGTAAAGAAATACAAACTTTTTACGGAAATTAACGAATACATTCGAAAACTGAGTTGCCGATTTTGACGTATGAGGTATCAAAGAATACAGTAATCTTTCGGCTAACAAATAAAATTTCTTTTCATTTACATATTTGCATTACAAAAATTCAACATTATAATCTTTCAATGATTCAACTGTCCTAAAACGACATTTTATACGACGATGACATCACTTTTTCTATATAAGTGTGTAACTTAAAAGACATCCATTTCTCTCTATGTTATCAGGAAATGCAGTCACTCACTTTCTCTCTCTCATGCACACGCACACCTACATACAAAACAAAAATATGCATATGTATTTATGTACGTGTATATGAAAGATAATGTGTGAGTGTGTGCGAGTGTGTATGTGTGTGTGTGTGAGAGAGAGAGAGAGAGAGAGAGCTAATCGCACTTACACATACATGCAAAAAATACATACATGACAGTACACACTTTCAGTCACTCACTCTCTCTCTCTTTCTCACATACACACACTGGCACACATGCACACACACGCGCATACATGCGCGCATACATGCGCGCATATACAGGCACATGCACACACACACACACACACACACAGACACACACACACACACTCACACACACATGCAAACATGCACACGCACATCTATTTCCTATACACGTATATACATCTTTCACTTTCTCCTCTCTTTCACTTTTTGCTCTCACTTCAAAGCAAATGTCACCTTTTCACTTAATCTCCTCTTTCAATTTCTGCTCTATTCAAAGCATAAAGAAAAAAAAATTATGGGAATTAACGGACAATCATATGAAACCATATGATCAACCATATGATCGAGTTGACAACTTTCCTACTTCAAACAAAAGAATGCCATAAAATGACTTCATTTGGCACACACACACACACACACACACACACACACACACACACACACACACTCTAGGTAAAACTTCAGTATGAATTGTATCATTTCTTGAATTATATCATAGTATATTTAGTGCGTACACTCAGATGTAGAACTTCTAACATAATGTAATAAAGTGTTCCTTGATGATCTGTTGTGGTTCAATATTCAATTGCACTTGGAATATCCAATGCTAATAACCAGAATGGAGAAACGTACGTAGGGAACTAGGGAGCAATTCATATAAACTTGAGTTTACATTAATCTCTCATATACATACATACACACATACATACACACATACATACACACATAAATAATACACACACACATAATACATACACACACATATTCATATATACATACATACATACATACATACATACATACATGCATACGTATATACACACACACACACACACACACACACACACACACACACACACACACACACACATATATATATATATGAATGGGGATAATGCATATATTTTCAAATTTTCTAGGTGTTCCATGACAAGTATTGCTACTCCTGTTTATTTTGCCTAATCAATGTAAAGAATATATTATTGCATTTAATAGTTTTCAACACTCAATAGCCACATCAAAACATAAACTTTTACATACCAATATTATTGGTAGTGATGAAGGTTCTGCAATCTAGCATTTACCAGATTTCAGCTTTGTTCTATTCCCAAGCTCAAAATAGATCATTAACCTGTACAGTAGTGTAATAATATCAATAGTAAAATTATGTGCACATCAAAGTATTATTTTCCATGTATGATCGTCGGTGACATAGAGTGTAAAGGAGTAAAGTGGCTTGTATTGCTAGCCCTTTACATTGCGTCATGTGCATCTGCTGCCATTACTGCTGTTATTTATTCCTCACGATCACATGTCCATTTGCGCTATTTTTTTGTTTTGTTTTGTCAAGTGTTCTAGGTAGCCAGTACGAACTTTTGAGTCGATTTCCATCCACGGCGCAATGGCCCAGTGGTTAGGGCAGCGGACTCGCGGTCGTAGGATCGCGGTTTCGATTCCCAGACCGGGCGTTGTGAGTGTTTATTGAGCGAAAACACCTCAAGCTCCACGAGGCTCCGGCAGGGGATGGTGGCGAGCCCTGCTGTACTCTTTCAACACAACTTTCTCTTACTTCCTGTTTCTGTTGTGCCTGTAATTCAAAGGGTCAGCCTTGTCACATTCTGTGTCACGCTGAATATTCCCGAGAACTACATCAAGGGTACACGTATCTGTGGAGTGCTCAGCCACTTGCACGTTAATTTCACGAGCAGGCTGTTCCGTTGATCGGATCAACTGGAACCCTCGACATCGTAAGCGACGGAGTGCCAACAAGATAACTTGTGTTATAAACCTTAGTTTCCCTATTCGTACATATGTTGTTTTGAATTAAAAATCTTTAATTAGTATTTATATGTACCCTTCGTTTTTTTTCTTCTTGAAAGTGGTTTACAGTAGACACATAGTTCAATAGCCGTAGTTAATTCAGTCCACTTTTCAGTCTAAGAGTATAATTAACTGTATTCTATATATTTACAGATAACTTCATTTACACCTGAGTTTCATAGAATAGAAATTTATTTTCAAATATCTGAATTCTTTGAACAAAACCCCAAATAAATTTTATTCGCTTCATATTTTGGGCAGAAAAACGAAAAGGTATTTTTTATGGTTGAAAGCCGTTTGGGTTATTTTGATTAGCAGTTTAAGATGGCTATCTGGTCTACAGCAGAATTCTCAAAAGAATTCTGCCCACTCTTCCTGTCTATTTACTAGATATATTTTATTTCATGGGCTACTTTTAATAGCATCTGAGCATTAAAATATTATATATATTGGTTTTTTTAACCCAATATTTATCTACTTCGAGTACCTGCGTTAAAAAAGAATATATATATATATATATATATATATATATATATATATATAACGTGAGAGAGTTAGGCGTTGGGGGTTCAACCCACTAAGGGATAGTATCTATCCAGTATACTGCTGGGAGGGTATACATATACATATATATATATATATATATATATATATATATATATATATATATAATATATAGTTTTAGGGAAAATAACCAATTTTCAAGAACTCATCGATGAAAATCCACTATCAC
The DNA here is from genome assembly GCF_046866305.1 of Octopus bimaculoides. Taxonomy (NCBI): domain Eukaryota; kingdom Metazoa; phylum Mollusca; class Cephalopoda; order Octopoda; family Octopodidae; genus Octopus; species Octopus bimaculoides. The sequence continues at coordinate 154,698,329 of NC_142928.1, forward strand.
ATATAGAAAAATTAATTGAGTTTTTTACCTGTAATTTTGGTTTTTGTCCCTAATATTATTATATATATATATATATATATATATATATATATATATATATATATATATATGTATGTATGTATGTATGTATGTATGTATGTATGTATGTATGTATATGTATATATATACTCGAAGTAGATAAATATTAGGTTAAAAATCTTTTGAATAAAAAAAGTTGCAGGCTGCCGGTGGGACTCGAACCTTCTTCTCCTATAAACATGACGTAAACATATTTATATATGAGTATATATATATATATATATATATATATATATATATATATATATATATATATATATATATATATATGCATATATATATATACGTGTGTGTGTGTGTGTGTGTGTGTGTGTGTTTATGTATGTGTGTATTTATGTATGTGTGTATGCATGTATGTATTACGGGCCACTTATTCGGTTGCACCGTCGTTAATCCGATACTGGAAAGCACTTTATGGTACCACTTTTACCTTGGCCTCCAACGCCTATGCTTATTTTTCCTAATGGCTTATCCAGCTTCCGGCGTGTAAATTAAAACAGGTGGAAAACCTAAACTAAATACTTTCAAAGCACCTATTCACTAGAATCTAATGTGGTTGTCATGTAATTATATCAAAATGTTTTTACCTTTTCATCCTGAAAATATATAATTATTCTTTGTTTACAATTTTAATTACTCTGAAAATAAAGCTAAATTTTATCATGTGCTGATATTAAATTAAAGAAAATATATGTTCTTTGTTGATTCGATTAAATTTTCTAATTATTCCAAAATTAGCTTGCTGAACATTATTACATTTCAATCTCCACAGTATATTAAACGATTCCAAAAGTTCATTCGCATTGTTAATTACATCGAATTCCTTTTTAATGATATTCAGTGATTTCTTTGTTTATCTATTCTTTTATCAATTTATCTGGTTGATTTAACAGTCAATCTTATGAACGTTGCATACATTAAAGCAGCCACACCTCCAAGAACTATGTATAAATATCCAAGGAAATAGAATCGAGCGTCATACTTAGCAACCAACGGCTGAATATACCAAGTCTCCTGTCTTTATAGAAGGTAAACTACTTTTTATTGCTTTTAAACTTCTTTGTAATTCTTTGGTTGGAACTACTCTCAAGAATGTTATCTTAATGTAAGGATTCAAAGAAAAATGGGAAAATGTTTCACATAGTTATTTCCAGGCACATGCGAGGACTTGAGTTCTGTATTGCCCCATAACAAAATGGCATATATTTAAAACTAGATTTGCATAAATATTTTTGCTATTTATCTTCAGGAATACGACACAACATTGTTAGTTGGATATATATTTATCAATCTAAAGTCTGTCAGCCTTCATAATGATCATTTTTGACGCTATATTGGTGTACATCAATGAACATCAATATTAAAATTATTTTGTCACTGATCTAGTAATACAGAGTAAGCTACGATCTGTTGATGAGATCTAATAACACAAATGTATTCAGAGTTGTCTGTAATTGCTGAAGATCAGAATAATCCAGTAATAACCACTGAACTATTTTTTTGTCTTTCTTCACTGTGTGAATTTTATCAATTAACTAGCTTTAGCTTTTTTCCTCCTTACTACTTCATGCGTGATATGTGTATCTGCTCCATTAACTGACACTGTTGTATTTCTCAACATGTTTCGTTTAGCTATTTACGAATTTAAGATTATCATGTAACTGAAAATAATCAGTTACATTATAATCCCTAGCTATAAAATATAGGATGGGTATGGACATGTGATACTTAGACTATGATGTATAGGCTAATTTCCTTAGTAGGTATATTTTCCGAGTCATAGAAAGTATAATAGTTGCACAATTTAAAAGGCATCTATGTAAAACATTGTTAGCTTACTGAGCAATTAGTTGGAAGTAAGCTGTTCATTGTTGCTGTTTCTGTTTATCTGCATGTCAGCCATGCTGGGAAGCATTCTACCTATGACCACACCGTCTATTTTTGATGAGGCTGAGACGAAATGTACTTCGGACTACATGATCTAATGTGTACTTCCTCTTTTAAGAGAAAGATTTTTTTAGACATCAAGCAATCACAAAGAAGCTTCTTTGTTGGTTTAAGTTAAAATAGTTATCAAAAATAGCATTCATAATGTGATGAACAGAATAAATACCAGCTGTAGTCTTTAAGATACAACAAAGACCTATATTTAAAAGGAAACTACTCGATCTACTGAAATTTATGATTTTGAATAGTTGTTTGAATTTTAAGACGGAAATTTTAGAAGTTTCTTTTTCTTTTACAAAAGTGTTCTTTGTGATTGAAGTCATCACTCTAATGATTTAAATCGATAATATGATACTTAACTAAATATGTCAATTAAATATGTTAATTACTAAGTGGTTGATATTTAGAAGTTGATATTTCTACAGATCAGGATGAGGAGTTGTCAAACTATTGTTGATGTTTCTTATTTGTTTCAAATTCTAACATAATAATAACTCACCTATAAACATTCAGTTAATCAGTCTCCTAAATAACGGTTAATGTCGAAAGCTGGATATTGTAAAATAAAGTAATGTAATCCGCATATACCATTGTAAGCCAACGAAGGAACTTCACAATCATTCTACCTGCTAGAAATAAAAGCCAAATTTCACTCATATCAAACTAAATCGTTTTAAAAGAAGTACACACTGGATAATGGAGTTCTAGATATTCTGAAAAGTACAGGATGGTCCTAGCGGGAACGTTTTTGATTACAAAATTTCTCTGTAGATAAACGACAATAACAACAGCCGTCATGTGTAATTTATGTCTCATATTTCAGTTTCATAAATTAGAGAATATATTATTTTATGATTTATTACATTTGTATAATGCAAAACATATCGCTGACTAGCCCAGAATAATACTAAAACATGTCCATAATTGTCTCCCATATTTGCCGGGGGAATGAAAAATGATCTCTGCGTCGGTACTTAAATAACTCATTGGAAGCATTTTATTCAGTCTTCTGCAAAAATGTTAAATGTCAGTCTACCTTAACTTTAATGTTTCTGCTGAGTATTTAAAAAAAAAGAACTAAAATTATTGTTATTCTTTCTGTGATGTTCAAGTTAACATCTAAAAGATTAGTATCTATTAAAAACCTTGGGATTGAAGTTTTTGAGAAATAAATTGAAATATTAGAAGCTACCTTGGCTTTCCCTTATTGTAATAAGTAGAAGTAATACTACTTTATTGTGAAAGTCATTTGATCAAAGAGATTAATTTCAACTTTCAGAAGTCAACAAAAACGGCTTTAATTTGAGATGGATACCTTTTTAAAAATCATTTTAGATACTAACGGGTCATAATTATTATTTATCACCAATAAGGCAGCGAGCTGGCAGAATCAATTATACACCGGACAAAATAGCGTGTTTACGCTCTAAGTTCAATTTCCGGCGGATATACAGGACAAAATGCTTAGTGTCTTTACGTCCTGAGTTCAAATTCCGCTGAGGTCGACTTTAACTTTCATCATTTTGGGGTCGATGAAATAAGCACCAAATATTGGGGTTGATGCAACTGATTTACTCACTTCCCCAAAAATATCAGGCCTTGTGCCTATAACAGAAAGGGTTATTTATGCCCAATGAAGAAATTCCAAAAATATTATGATAGTGATGAATTAGTATAATTATATTTCAGTTAAGCCTTGTTGATTGCAACTTTTTCAAAGGAAAATGTTTTGCCTTTTCAGGAGATCTTCAGCGTGTTTAAGGTTTTGCTATATGATAGATACATTTACAATATTTTAAAACTTCCACTTTGTATTACTTATCCTTGATCTCTGTTTATCTAAATATATTTTTAAAAATCCTCTTTCTTTTTCAGCCTATAAAACATACCAACAATGAACCGTTTTATGAACAGATTCCGTCCCCAATTTAACAGAAAATACAGAGGATTCATGGAACCAATGAACATGATGTCCATGGTCTTCCAAGGAAGATACATGGATTCTTATGGGAAAATGGTAGATCCCAAACTCTATGAATTTTATGGCAAATATTCTGACAATGACAGATACTATGGTAAATCTATGTACAACTATTACGGTTTCTATGATAACGATAGATTCCATAGAAATGGTAATTTTATGGACTTTCCAGAAAGGTTTATGGATATGTCCGGATATCAGATGGATATGAATGGAAAATGGATGGATACGCAAGGACAAAACTCCCATCCCTACTGGAATATGTTCAGCTCTTCAAGACAAGGCTGCTACCCTGGTTACTCTTATGGTCGTAACTGGTTCTTTCCTGAGAGATTCATGGACATGTCTCACTACCAGATGGATATGAATGGCCGATACATGGACAAAAGTGGACGTCACTGCAACCCTTATTACAGCTACTACAGGCGTTATATGTCTCATCCACAAATGAATTTCAATCAAATGCACTACCCTGAGAGATTCATGGATATGTCTAGCTACCAGATGGACATAGGTGGTCGTTATATGGATAAGTGGGGCTGCCATATTAATCCATTCAGCACTTATTACTTCGGTAAGCAATCATATTTTCCTCATAACTATTGGAGCCAGAGAAAATACATGGATATGTCTTCCTACCAGATGGATATGCAATATAATTCGATGGACATGAATAGCCGTAATTGTGACCAACTCCATTATTTCAGAAATTTCGATATGTGGAACAACCAGATGGATTTTGACGGACACTGGATGAATATGAACAACCAATCTTACCATCCTTCCAGTTTTATCAGGAATCAAGTTTACTACAACCCTTACCACTTTTACACTTGGATGAGTAGATATTACAACCACCCTGAGAAATTTTATGATACATCCAACTATCAAGTGGAATTCGGAGGAAAATGGCCGTCACAAGAATATGAATGTATAACACAAGAATAATTATGATCATTCTCACAACTGGTTTTGAATTGAAATTATACTTTTAATAAACTCCTCTATGACAAATTGTTAATAGCTAAGATTTAGATTACACTTCAAATCCATTTTTTTAAGAGACTTAATAAAATGAAAAATTACATAACTAGTAAATAGAAATGATGCTAGAAAGATAGCAGGTTACAGATAACTTTATTTAATGCAACGCAATTTTGAATGATTATATCAGTAAACACCTCTTCTTTAAGAAGAAGAATAATTTCATTTGATTTGAGGGACAACAAAGTGAAATTTCATCAAATTTCTTCAAGTGGATGAAACATCGCGTGACCAAGAAAACAAAAACTCTATATGATGGAATGTTGCTCGAACAAAAACGCCAACAAAGAAGACCAAAGGTTTATAAAAGTTTTTAAAAACGCAGAACTATCTATATGTTTAAAATTTTGCTGTTTGTAAACCAACCCCATTATTGCCTTTTAAATTATGTATTATCCACTTTTAAGCAATAAAAATATTTTGTTTCCATCACTTTAGTGCAGAGTTTTATGTTCACAACACCTAACATTTTCTAACACGAAATAATCATTATAAAGTTTATAAATAATTGTTTCTAACCGGTGCAAGACCAGAAATTTGAGACAAGGGCTAGTCGATTAAATTGATGTCAGTGTTTGAGCCCGAAAAGATAAAAAGCTGATCACGTTTAAATTGTATATTATTGGAGTTACTCCAATCCATATGTCCTTCAGTTCTCAAGGGTCTAAAAAAAAAAATGAATACCGTCCCTCCGATAAAATAATAAAAATAATTTTAATTAGATACAAATCTACTTCTAAAATTTGAAGCCGACCTAAACAAGATATCCTTATCAATGTCTAGGCAAGTGGTTACTCTAGAGAGAGTGGCGATATTATTTTCTAAGGCTGATAACACAGGTATAAACGACAAGATTTGAATGCTGTTTCAAGCATACTTTATTCCCGACCCCTTAAAAATTACAGTAGACAGCAACAGGAGTGGCTGTGTGGTAAGTAGCTTGCTTACCAACCACATGGTTCCAGGTTCATTCCCATTGCGTGGCACCTTGGGCAAGTGTCTTCTACTGTAGCCTCGGGCCGACCAAAGCTTTGTGAGTGGATTTGGTAGACGGAAACTGAAAGAAGCCTGTCGTATATATATATATATATATATATATATATATATATATATGTGTGTGTGTGTGTGTGTGTGTGTGTGTGTGTGTGTGTGTGTGTGTGTGTGTGTGTGTATGTTTGTGTGTCTGTGTTTGTCCCCCCAACATCGCTTGACAACCGATGGTGGTGTGTTTACATCCCCGTAACTTAGCGGTTCGGCAAAAAGAGACCGATGAAATAAGTACTAGGCTTACAAAGAATAAGTCCTGGGGTCGATTTGCTCGACTAAAGGCGGTGCTCCAGCATGGCCCCAGTCAAATGACTGAAACAAGTAAAAGAGTAACATTATATGAGAAGCTCTATATTAATTTATTTTACTAATGTTGGCAATAATTTCCCTTATTTATCAAAACCAACATTGTAAATTTCGACAGAATTCATGTAAGATACAACAAAAATTATTTAAAGATTTCAAATACAAGCTCCTCCCGATATCTTTCCACACAGTCCCCATTTACAGGATTTCCTTTATAAGGATTTGGTCGATCCTAAACTACTGTAGAAAGCACTTATCTAAGGAACTGCACGATGAAATTGAACCCAGAACTACATTGCAAAGTGAGTTTCTTTATCACACAGCCAGCGCCCTCTTCATGGGCGATTTTGGGAAATGTTTAAAAAGTTTAGTTGTGTTGACGTGAAATAAGACTATGTGGGTTATTTCTCGTTGCAACTACTTACTTTCCTTTTTAGGCAAGGTACTTATCTCCAAACAGAATCTACAAAAGAAGAAATAAAACACTATACAAAATAATATCACCAGCGACAACGACATCATCACATCCTTATCTTACTATAAGTTTCAAATGGTACAATATATCCACACTTTGATAAAGGTCTTTAGTGTTGACCAAGGAAACGAACTTACCAGATTTTTTTTAATCAACCAACAAAAGCCATATAAAGAAAACAAGAAATTCTTGATATCTCTAACACACCCATTCTCCTCTCTACGTTATGACACCTTTCAAAAGACCTTCCCATTTCTTCCCAAAGCTTACGCACGGCTTCATATGCTGATGAAATTGTTGTCACATTATATTGCCATTCCTCAGACACAGTTCCAACCCCGCATCAAATACACAGAAGCTAAGCTCCAAAGCAACTACTAGACCCATCATTTCTCTTATCAAAAAGATCAGATATAATCAACCGTCTCAATCAACAACACAAACATTATCATGCTCACAGAAGTCTAAAATACTGATTTTAAATTTGGACAGAAGGCCAGGAATTTGGGGGTAGGGGATATATCGATTACATCGACCCCAGTGTTCAACTGCCGCTTAATTTATCGACCCCAAAAGGATGAAAAGAAAAGTCGACCTCAGCGGAATTTGAACTCAGAATGTCGAAACGAACGAAATGCCGATAAGTATTTTGCCCGGTGTGCTAAAGATTCTGCCGGCTCACCGCCTTACAGAAGTCTAAACTATTAGTTGTTACATACAATTTCTTTAAAACACTATCCCTTCCACTCAGACCAGCCAAGCATAAAGAAAATACTAACACGCAAGGAAATAGGTGCAGCGTTAATAGATTCAAACATTATATCAATAAATACAGAACTGCGACTAACACACACCGATCAAGTTCATCTTACCCTCTCCCACTGTAACCATCACCAGAATCTAGAAATACTCAAAATAGACTGGACAGTGACGAAATAGACTGGAGTAATAGATTCCTCACTGTTTTGTGAAACGTGCAGTACGGCCCTCTACTAGGTAGGAGTATAGTATATCTAGAACAATAGATATGTTGATAATATCTAATTGTTTCCGCCGATTACCTTCACACTTTAGATCTGCTCAAGTAGACCTAATTGGAGCTGCAGAACAACAGCAAACGATCGAACTTAAAGATATTAGTATGAACTCTGGTAACGGCTGGAGACCTAGAAAAGATCCCCAAGCAGATGTTTAAAAAATGGGGAGGTGAAAGTTAGCATGGAGGCAGCAAAGAGGACTATGAGGAGGTAAGAGACCCAAATGCTGCAATTTTGGTAACAGTAACCATTTGAGAGCCTTCTGCCCTCTTGTGAAAGAGAATTAGGGGTCTCTCCTGCTCTCAACAGCTGCACCCCAAAGTGTTCAGATATGGCAGTGTGGCTTAAGAAATTAGCTCCACAACTTCATAGTTTCGGTTTCGATCTTATAACGAGACGACTTGGCCAAGTCACTTCCACCCTAACCTCAGAACGACCAAACACTTGTAAAATAAATTCCGATGGCGGAAGCGATATGAAAGCCCACAGAGAGATAGCGGTGGATTCAAATTTATCGCCTGGTTTAAATCCACTACCTGGTCCTTAGATATCTTCGTGGGTGGGGGAGTCTACTCTAATGCAAACATTAGGACCAGGTCTCCAATATGAGGATAACTTCCTTCCTCCCATCATCTCTGTGACTCAGAAAAAACATCATGTATGATGTCCTTCGTCTGCTAAGTCATTAAAGTCTCAAAACCGACAATAAAAAAAGGTGCAATAGCAGGGGACTGTTTTTTTCCCCACATGCCTCAACGTTTTAGCTGGCTATCATTAACAAAAAGAAAACAGCGTTGACGTTTAGAAGGGAGCAGGAAGAGACATCATTGTCAGCGGTGGTAGCAATCTGTCAGGTTCTGTTGGCTGCCTAGAAGGGGAAAAATATAGAGTTTTACAGGAATTTTTCGGTGAGATCATCATCACCACCAATCAGAAGACAACCACAAAAACAGCACCCGTCAGAAGACAACCACGGACAACATTACCACGGACAACAAGTTAAGCATGCGAAGTGACAACAACAACACCAAATATAATAAGACTAAAAGCAAGAACAATAACCGTTTCTGTTATGGTTTTAAGGAAGGAGACTTTCCAGCTTTACCAATCCCATCTCACAGAAAAAAAAAAAAAAGACGTCGACGAGAATAATGATGATGGCGACGACGACGATGACGATGACGTTGACAACGACGAAGACGAGAACGGAAGCGGGGCAGAAAGAGCTAGCAACGATAGCTAAAATCACTGTTACAAATCACTATTACAAATGTTTCTATCGCAGTGGCACAAACTGGACAAGCCCTTTCTCTCACCACTCCGTCAACGACCAACACCACTACAACCACTGCCGCCGCCGCTGCCGACGACGTTGCTGCTACCGCTTCCGCCGCTGCCGCCGCTGGCGTTGCCGTCGCTGGCGTTGCCGCCGCTGCCGTTGCCGCCGTTGCCACCGCTGCCGTTGCCACCGCTGCCACCGCTGCCGTTGCCGCCGCTGCTGCTACCACCGCTACCGTTGCCGTCATTACTACTACTACTACTACTACTACTACTACCACTACTACTACTACTACTACTACTACTACTACTACTACTACTACTACTACTGCTACTACTACTACTACTACTACTACTACTACTACTACTACTACTACTACTACCGAAAACAATATTTTTCCTTCAACTTCCACCACAGCCAAAACTGCTGTATTGACTGTGGCCGTTGAAATCAACAGCAACAACACCAGCAAGAAAGCAAGAATTACACTGAAAGCACTACAAAAGGTCAGCTTCTTTGCAGGAGCTGCATAAATAATTAGACAAGTGTCTCTGGAGGAGAAACATGTCCTTGTGAGAAGTCGAGAAATACCAGAAGAAACAGTCAAGAGAACAGTAACATACTGTTAAGTAACATACGGTTAAGAGGCAGTGTGTAGGAAAAGGGCACATGTATTCAATCGGAAAAGTGTTTGAGAAGGATATGGAGTGACATATCTCGATCGAGTCAATATAGCAGCGTTGAAGTAAGACTTCTCACGTGAAATAAACATCAGAGATGCATTTACCCACGCAGAAACTGTAGGATCTGCACGGAGGTTTTGCGAGCTCTTCTAATCCATTGCAATGTTGTAAACCCTTTCGTATCGTCAGCAGGTATTTCAGGGTCACAAACGTCTCGACCGTAGCCTGTGCACTTCACCAGAGATGGGTAGCGGTGACTAAGCTAGTCTTCATCGACCATAGCCATCTTGAGCTAGTTTCAGCTGCCGTTCCTGACATAAAATGCTCTACTGACCTGCGTAGGAGTACGGATATTTCAAAATATTTCTACCCCCCCCCATACACACACACACACACACACACCACAGACAAACAAAAGAACTCCCCTTATCCGTAAGTACATTAACGCAGGAGTACATCCATACACTCATTCATACTCGCCTCTTGTCTCTGGTACCTCGTCGTGCGTAGAGAGCAAGACGAAACCGTTCCGAGAGATTCTTCTTGCTGTGAAGAGAAAAAGTGAGGAAAAAAAACAAACGCTCAAGTTGAAAACCCGAAGATAAGACAGGAAAGCAGAAAATATTTCACATAACCATACCTCAACACAACCACCATTACTGCTTCAGCAAAAACTTCACAACAGGAAAAAAAACCAAAAAAAAACTGGCACTCCGTCGGTAACGACGATGGGTGTTTCAGTTGATTTGATCAGCCGAACAGCCTGCACGTGAAATTAACATGTAAGCGGCTCCACAGACACGCATACTTTTAACGTGGTTCTCAAAGAGATTCAGCACGGCATAGATTGTGACAAGGCAGACCCTTTGAATTACTGGCACATCTCACTTTTGGCAGCTGAGTTAACTGGAGCAACGGGAAATAAAGTGTTTCGCTCAAGAATACAACGCGCCACCCGGAATCGAACTCACGACCTTACGATCGTGAGCCGAATACCTAACCACGAAGCCTCGCACCTTACACTCGCAACGAGAACAACAACAGCAGCAGTTTTTAAAGCACAAGACTAGTAATTTTGAGAAGTTGGGGTAGTCGATTCCATCGACCCCAGTGTTTGACTGTACTTTATCTCATCTTCCCCGGGAGGACAAAAAACGAAATTGATTTCGGCAGTATTTGAACTCAGAACATGAAGTATCGATACAACAATTTTTCCAACGCTGTAAAGATTCTGTTAACCCACCACACTGAAGTTCGTATTTTATACTTAAAAAACTATGATTACGAACTTCAGAGAATCTGTAATTTCTGTGAAGCAATTATCATTCCAATTGTAATAGGAATCACTACAACGTTGCCAAGTCAAGGACATCCATAAACAAACAACTGTTCCTCACTCCACTACATGAATAAAACTTAATCCCAAAATCTGCTGCTATTCCCTAAGCTAGGATTATGTATCCCAACATTATGAGATACCCTGTAAATAGCAATTTTTGTGGGTGGCACGAATAACCCTGTTTTTGAGCAGTAAATTGTCACGATTGCATTACAATACTTCTTAGTAAATTTCTCTATTACTATGCAAGCAATTGTAATCCAATATTTTACAGAAGGTATTGCTACCTATTTTACAGTGCTCTTTAATGGCGCAAGCAATTTTATGTGAAGCCAAAGCAATTTTCAAGTAAGTCTTCATTGTTTAAAATGTCTTGGAAATGACAGTTCGAACATGCTGAGAAAGTTAATAAATGTCGAGAGAGTGTTCGACAATGCTTGAGAATCTCCCTAAAATTGAATATTAAACAGAGCTATCACAGAACGTTCAGAGATACTAATAAATTGTTGGTTATGGAAAGTTATTATTTTTTTTCTAATCTACTGTATTTGAGCTCGACATATTTACATGTTGTTTGCTGGTTGCAGTGTGACATGTTTCTGGTAAGTCGGCTGCTAGAGCAGCTTAGTTACTGTGCACCTCAGTAAGGTCTTTCTGTTTCGACTGCTGAACTGAAACTGCGTGCAAAATCGCTTTCCAAAAACTTCACTTTATGCATGTCACTTTGGTTACAGACTGAAACCAGACACGACACATGGAAAGCCGCCATTGAACCCGAATAACATAACCAATCGTTTCACTTTGCGCAGTTCTTGTTTTTCTGTGCATGTTAATAACCATTTTGCATTTAATAACTTCTTGATCTTAATTCTTTTACTTTTTATTGTTTACTTGTTTCAATTTCTGGAGTGCGGACAGGATGGATCAATGCCGTCACGGTTTTAGTCGAACAATCGACTTCAGTATTTATATTTTTGAAGTCTGGTACTTATTATATCGGTCTGTTTTGTTGAATCGCTGAATACGGGGAAGTAAACAAGTCATCACCGGTCGTCGGGTGGTGGTGGTGGTAGGGACACACAAAAGACAAAGACATACTCTTACGTACATGTATACGACGGGCTTCGACAGTTTATGCCAACCAAATTCTTTCACAGGTATTGGTCGGCCTGGGGCTATTGTAGAAGAATAGTAGAAAATCTGCCGCACAGTAGAGCTGAACCCGAAACCACGGGGCTGCAAAGTGAGCTTCTTAACTACATAACCATGATGTTTGTTACTTAGATGGAGAAACAAGTACAAGATTTTGAGTTCGATTCCTAAGAGCAGGTTTCAAAATCAGTCACGTCAGTATAAACGTACTATTTATTATTCACGCAATTGTATCAATGGCAAACTTTTGCCATTGATACAATCTGTTTTCTCTTTTAAAGGATATTTTTAGAGGATATTGCGGTCAAGGTGTGGACTACTATTTTGTAGATCATGACAAGACAGACGAACCACTGGAATTATCAAAATTCCCGTGGTCCACTTCTAAATTGAATTACGATCTGTATCAATTCTAAAAAAAAAAAAAAGAAAAGGCTAGGGATGATCTCTGATTTAGTTGCATGAAAATGGAGAGCCAAAAAATCTCCAGTTATTCCCCATCAATGCCAAAGAGTTACGACAACAAAACCACTTTCGTTGCTATTCTTTATACCGACCAGTAAAATCACACATTAATTATTAGTGTGATAAAACCAGTTGGTTCTTCTCTCAAGGAAAAGCGCGAAGAAGACGAACCATGACCGAAGAAGCAACAATAACAATAATTACTCTGAGACAAAACTGCGGCTTTTCCACTGACGAGCGGTAGTTGCTTATGAGTGAAGGATCTGTACAAAGCGAAACGCAGCTATCGGCAAAATTCAAACAAAATCCTCACCGTTTATATCAATAAACAACTTCATGAAAAACTGATTATGACTGTCTTTAACTTTGGACATTGAATCTGCTACTGTACTGTGTTGCAGGTACTATTCAGTAACAGATCGACGTATCAATGATCGTAACAAGAAAATATGACCGAAATGGATCACTTCTCTCTAGAAATATCCGAGACATCAGTGAGTTGGAAACTAATAGATACTAGACAATGTGAGACTTGTCGATCGTCGGTTACATCTGGCATGTTTCAGTGGGTTCTTTTTGAAATTATTGAAGAATTTTGGCATGTGTCGGCCAAAAAAAATCCCTTCTTTTTTAATTAAGACGGGAGAATAGGTTGAATAATGTTGATTTTCTATCTTAGGTAGAAACTGTAGGTTCTTCATGCGTTTTAAAATTCCTATGCCTTATCTAACACTTCCCACGATATGTTGGATGGTTCTTCTTTGTCAAACATTATCCATAAGCACTTTGAAAAAGCTGTCGTGTTTCCCTGGTGGGCTTGGCAGAACTAGCTATAGTGCTTGCGCAGGAGATACTTGATATTTTTGCTGATCATTTTACGGAATTTATGGCATTCAGGAAATGTTTTTTCATTAGGTAGAGGATATCTTTATCAACACATTTATCTATAATAGTGTTATATGGCAGATTATATCATATAATGATTCTTTCCTAGAAGGTAGATGTTGTTGATATGTACTTTACTGTATTTTGGTGTCAACAACGTATTAATGATCCACGGCAATGCTCTGCAACCACGTTGGAGGTGATTTCATCGAAACAAAATTTATATATTAGTTTGTTGATACCTACAGTTGCGGAAATGACAAAATATGAGCCAGAGAGAGCTGCAATGGTGCGATCTGACGTGAACCTTCCAATGAAAGAGACGAGGTACAGGTTGAGAACCACGGGGAGCAGTTTAGCCTAGAGTTTCACATCCCAGACAAAGTCAAATGATTTGCAGATGTTAAGTAAAACGAAATTGATTTCACTAAATTCCTCAATGGGGGGGGGGGGTGCCCACAAGTGATGGTTATATGTGAGAAGGTCTACAAGTCATCTAAATTTACATCAGTATTGGTGGTAATAAAGACGGAAGAAATTCAAGGTGTTGGATAAAGCGGTTGTCAATAATTCTCATCATCATCTTTTGAGGTGTAGGAGATAGTTGACGAAATTGAAATGGCTGAGCGCCTTGAGAATAGAACACACTATAATGTGTTTTTAAAGAGCGGATAGATCCAGGGAGAGAGAAATAGAGAGGGAAATGGAGAGAGAGAGAGAGAGAGAGAGAGAGAGAGAGAGAGAGAGAGACAGACGGGTAGGCAGAAACAGAAAGAAACAGAGAAAGATTGAAGAGTTTGCTGGAGATGTGGACGAGATCGGGTATGTATTGTTTGACGCTAATGGATGGAACATTGTCAGCTCTGGTGGCCTTGTTGGAATGAATCGACAAGAAGCGCTATCTCCCTTGCGTTTATGGCCGACTGATTCACCAAACATCTAATGAATGTTCGGCTACGTTCGAACACCCCTGTCACCAGTCACTTCCGCTTGGCCAACCACTCCTCCTCTAACATCTCCGTCTTTGGGCTCGCTCGATCTGCACCACAGATCCACACACTCGCGAACCCACCTGGAACAGCGTTATATTTTTAATATACGAACAACTATCCCCTTCGGACTAAACACAACCTCCACCTCCTAAGGACTGTCTCTACAACCTCCTGCATCAAAGCGACTTTATTTCATTTTTTTTTGTTTTTTATTGCGCCAATTTATATTGTATTACCTTCTTCTTTATCCCCTATCAACCTTTTTTATTATAATTTATAATATTTTATTTTATTTCTATATACACACATACACACACACACGTACATATACACACATAAGAAAAAATACACGCACCCGTGTACATACATGAACGCACATATAATTCCCAGACATACCACACACATACAACACACATACAACACACATACATGCACATGCACACAAATACATTCGCACACACACATACACACACGCACACACACATATACATGCACACACACACACGCAGACAAACACACGCATACATAAATACACATACACCCACATACACCCACGCGCATACATATATACCTCACACACACCACACACACAACACGCGCACACACATAGCACACACATACATGCGCTCAAACACACATACACACGCACAGGAATACATGCATACCTAACCCACACAACCCCACGCATACACAGACACACACACCTATATACACAAACACACGCACGCATAAACATACACGCACACGAGTGCACGCGCGCATACACGAAACAAAATGCACACATAACTCGACACACATCTCCACGTTCACACACACATATACACACGCACATATACACATACACACACATACACACACATGCACATACGCACATACACACATACGTACACACATATACACACGCACACACATACATACATACACACACGCACATGTACACACGTATATCTCCCACACACACAACACACACTCATACAGACACGGACACAATTACGCACACATGGACGTAAGCACACACGCATATACACGAACACACGCACATACACGCACACATGCACGGAAGCACATGCAGGAACACACACACAGGAACGCACATATACTCTCACACAACCTCCACGCAACCCCACGCACACACGTACACACAGCCACATACACACAGACACACACATACACACATGCACTCGTACACGCACGCCCGCCAGCACACACAACTTCACGCGCATACACACTCACACACAAAACGCACGCGCATACACGCGCAAAAAGCGCATATATACCTCCACACACAACCCTTCGTTCACACACACTCATGCACACACACATACACACTCGCACACGCATGCACACACAGAAAATACACACATACATACATACATACACATGTACACACTCATACACTCACACAAACACACGCCCACACACACAGGTACACACTGCACATAAAGCACACGCACACACAACATATACATACACGCACACGCACACATTCTTCAAACTACCAGTTAAACACCTTTCTACTGACCATTCTCCTACGCACATGTGATGGGAGACACACAAAAGACCTACCTAAAATTCTACTGTAAATTCTTCCTACAACATTAAGTGACACAAAGTCCACTCACACATACACATATAAACAGCCAAAACCACGCACACACACATACGCACATACACGTGCTATTATTACACACACAAATACACAAACACACACACATATACGGACCTGCGCGCACGCACATACCCACACATACACACACATATCTCCTTTTCTTGCACTTTTCTGTCTTAAAAAGAACTTTCTCTACACCCATTCCCTTCCGGTTATTTCAAAATGTAACCACGTGTGTATCGTTGACGATTTTCTTCCTCCGTCTCCCCTTCCTTTAGACTTTCCTCTATTTTTGAAGAAGAGCAAGGCTCGAAACGTTAAATCCTCTTTTTCTTTCCTTTCCTGAGCGTCTGATAACACAATACTTGTATCACGTCCTCTCATTATTGTTTTTTTTTTGTTTTCCTTTGTTTGGATTCACTATACATACATATATATATATATATATATATATATATATATATATATATATATATATATATATATATATCTTTTATCTTTTACTTGTTTCAGTCATTAGACTGCGGCCATGCTGAGGCAACGCCTTGAATTTTTAGTCGAATAAATCGACCCCAGTACTTTATTTACTTTTTAAGAAGTGGTTCTTATTCTATCGTTCTCTTTTGCCGAATCGATAAATTACGGGCACACAAACACATCAACACTGGTTCTCAAGCGGTCGTAGGGAGGCAAGCACACACACACACACACACACACACACACACACACACACACACACGCACGCACACACACATATATATCATTATATACTACGGGCTTCTTTCAGTTTCCGTCTATCCACACACGAGGCTTCGATCCTTCCGAGACTATAGTAGAAGACACTTGCCCAGGGTGCCACGCAGTGGGATTGAAGCCGGAATCTTGTGGTTGGGAAGCAAGCTTCTTACCACACAGCCACGCCTATGCCTCTGTGTGTGTGTGTGTGTGTGCGTGTGTGTGCGTGTGCGTGTGTGTGTGTGTGTGTGTGTGTGTGTCTGTCTGTCTGCATGTATGTATGTATCTGTGTGTTTATATATACACACATGTGTGTGTATATATAAACACAAGCAAATATATAAGTATGCAGTGTGTACAGATTATGATTATTTAATAACATTACCTGTTGGCATGATAAGCGGTTTCAGGAGTTACAATTGCCACAAGGCATTTGGATTTTTCATCTCTCGAAGGGAGGATAATTTCAATAAATCAAATATTTATCATGTGAAGAGAGAGAAAGAAAAAGGAAGAAAGAGAGAGAGAAAGAAAAAGGAAGAAAGAGAGAGAGAAAGAAAGAAAGAGAGAGAATGATGGAGAAAATATAGAAAAACGGTACTTTTAATATTACTTTTAGTTTGAAGCAAAAAAGAAAACCTTCAACCTTCTTAATATTTGCTTTATTATTATTGCTGTTTTAGCTCACGTAAGCTATCAGCAGTGAAAGTCAGATGTTTGACATAACCAGCAGTCGTACCTCTAGCTGCTCATGAAATCTTCTTTCGAATTATTAACGTTTGTGTGGGCGATTGTAAAGTAAAAACGTTGAAGCCTGCAGTTACGTCATTTTGCAGTGAAGGCCGAAATTTGAGGAAATTGGTGAAAGTCAGCGTTAGAATGTTAGCAGAATGCCATTCAGTTCAATAGCAGTGAAGAGCGGAAAGTCTTAATTTTTCGAGAACTTGAACTTTCAGCAGAGGGTACAGAACCATGAAAATCAAATTTATCGACGTTCTGGTGTCTTTTATGCCATTTTACGTTGTGAGTTCAAATCGTGCCTGTGGCTGACTTTTCCTTTTATAATTCAGATCTGATAAAAATGAGTACTAATCAATTATTGGGATTGATTAAATCGATAACACAGCACTCCAAATATATAAACTTGTATTGATGTCGTTTCTGTAATGACGATGGTGGTACTGGTGGTGGTAGTTTACCTCTAAATCTCGCCTTCATTCGGCAAGCTAGGTTACTGGGGTCGAATATAGAAGCAGTCCTTTCGGCTGCAAGTTCCTATTGCCTGTAATACCTGTTAATTAAAGTTGAGGCATCAAAAATGTCTTCTCTTCTTGTACCCCGAACCCTTGCTATGTCACAGTCCATTTGACCTATGATCAAAGACGTTCCAACCGTAACAAGTTTTTTGGGGTCTTTTTTTCTGCTTATTGCAGTGACTCTCAAGCATTTTTTTTTATCTAAGGACCCCTTTGATTATTATCTTATTCCGGTGGACCCCCATAGCCACTCGACATTTAAAAACTAGCTTTATAGAATCTTCTTTCAAAATTCCTATTTTGTTATTCACATATTAACTTGTGTATGTTGAACTATGTAAAAACATTAAAGAAAGAAACCTAGCTGTTTCCTGCAATAAGTCGAAAGCAAAATCTTTTCCTAAACTCTTAATATACTACTGTAGATCCCCAGTTTACTACTTTACAGGCGTGGATCCCCACCAAATCTTATATGAATCCCCTATGGTCATTTGGACTCATAGTTGAGATAAAATATCCAATCTCTCTCGACCTCCTTTTTTTAAGATGGTGGGGGTGTGATTTGAAGAAAATTTGATTGGTATTTCTTGTAGATTTAAGGACTACATTATGACTCACTCGCTTACACGTGTTCCAGTATGCGAAACTATTGCCGCCCGTGTAAACCCTTTATTAATTTCTGTATAAGGAATAAACCTTGAAAGAATCAGGAAATCTATGAAGAAAATGCATCTGTTCAGATTTTTAAAATATCTACAGAAGTGTTATTCTAGAATTTAAAATGCAGCAGCAGCAGCAGCAGCAGCAGTAGTAGTAGTAGTAGTAGTAGTAGTAGTAGTAGTAAAAACAGCAGCAGCAGTTGTAGTAGTAGTCGCCGTTGTTATTGCTATTGCTTCTGTCATCACCGTTGTTGTTGGTGATGTGGTATTATTTAGCTCCAGGGTAACCCTGACCGAGCAAACAGATGATCAGACATTTGAGTCGTGACCGTCCTGTCTTTTCTCAGCAAGGCGTAGGTGTTACCTAGAACTAAATTTAATGCGTGTCTTTCAAATGTCTTTTTTTTTTTTTTTTTTTTTTTTTTAGTGTGGTAGAGAGACAGTGGTGATTTGTGAGAGATATAGCGCTACTATTTCGAGCAGATTGAGTGACCACCTAGTGGATTATTCAGTGGCTTGTCCAGGTTCTTCGTAAACTTGCTTGCTTAAATGTAGTTTATTCCTACAGCATCACAATATTTACATGCATACATACATACTAACACAACCACATACACAATCATATAAGCTAACACATACTCATAACATACATATAAATATACATACCTACATACATACAGTACATATATATATGTATATGTACGCACACGCATATTCACACACACACACA
Organism: Octopus bimaculoides; assembly: GCF_046866305.1. NCBI lineage: Eukaryota > Metazoa > Mollusca > Cephalopoda > Octopoda > Octopodidae > Octopus > Octopus bimaculoides. The sequence continues at coordinate 154,718,028 of NC_142928.1, forward strand.
CACACACACACACATACACACACGTGTATCTAGTGTCCTATAGACGAGTGATTGAAGCAATTCTAAGAATCCACATGTCAACCACATAATGTAACTTATCATTTTATACTTTATTACTGGCTCATATCAGGCTTAAGTAAACTTTGTAAATAAAGATTCTTCGTCAGTATTGAAATCACCGGTTAGCAGCTGGCTGGCTGGCATAAACTCAACTGTTTCTATATTTGAAAACTTTTACCATGTATACATTTGATATTCTCGTTAACATTATTGCGATGCTGTTTCCTAGTAGAAGCTATTGTTATAACCACTGACTTAAGATGCCAGTAGTCATAAGCAGCATTGCTTTTTTCTACATGCTGACAAAACAAAGCAACTGATAAGGTATTTTTTTTTTTACCTAAACTAATCAGCCACAACAAATGATTGTTCGATTAACTCAATGACATCGTCGAACATAGATTTTTCAGGTAAGTAACATGGTTAATTTTACTAGTCTAAACAGAGCGATGCATGATGTTGATAGTAACATTTCTTTTTCTAGGAAAAGATGCTGCTACAAGTGGTCTGAGGCAGTCGATTATGGTTAGCGATACGAGATTAAATGTTAATGTACGTCCTCCTTGCTCTCTAGTCATTGAAGAATGATAAATTAAATAACAGTAATATTCTATTGATGATCAAATCCATTTTATCTGTTCTCTTTATTCGATAGAAATTATTTATTTCAAATATGCTGTCATCATTTAACTCTGTTTTAAACACGCTATTTAGTTTTAATAAATTATCTCGTTTAGCGGCATTTCGTCAGTCTTTACGTTCTCAGTTCAAATTCCGCTGAGGCCGACTTTGCCTTTCATCCTTTCGGGGTCGATAAAATAAGTTCCGGTTGAGCACTGGAATCGATCTGATCGACTTACTCTCTCCTCGAACTTGCTGGCCTTGTGCCAAAATTTGACACCAATTTATAATTTCGCTTTCTCTATCAATACTGACTACGCCATATTTTTCTCATGAATTTTTTTAATTGACTTTATATATTCATAAAAGTAGACAAAGAGCAAATTAAAAAAAAGCAGAAAAGCAGTTGTTTATTACAACCAAAGGAATAACCAAGAAGACGGAAATGAAGTGAAATAAGCCAATTCTTTAATCACATTTTCTAATTATAAAAGAGTATAAATTCAAGTTTTAACATATCAATTTGAAATTCCTAGCAAATACAATACATACTGTTGCACTCCCAAACCTGGCTTTTCGCATTTATTTCAGAGAATAAATATTGTAAATAAATTAATCTAAAATATTATATTTTTCCACTTACAATATCTTCTCATACGGTTTTCGGGCATTGTAATATTTATAGAATTTCGATCAATACACAGTTGGAACATCTAGTATTGGAAAGTTCGAGTCCATTAGGACCCAATTGTTGTTCTATTTCTTTACATAGATTTTACATAGAACATAATTAATAAAAGTTAATTTTATTAATTTGAACACAGGAAATTTCAGTTGATATGGGACTGAATTCACTAACAATAAAACAATTCATTTTCAAAAACATAATATAATTACGCTTCTTTCGATTCTCATTCAATTTCAACAGTGTAGCCAGTTAACTTTTCTTAAAATCTCGATGCTTAGAAGAAGTATTCATTCCAGTGGTCAAAGTGGTTCATGTAACGACCATTCATATCCATCCACTGACCTCCAAAATCCATTTGATAATTGGACATATCAAACCATCTATGGCCTCCAGAGAAGTAAGGACTGTAATTGAAGTAGTGGTACCTGCTGTGGTAATTATAGGGAGACATTGAATGGAATTCATAATCCATATCATACCATCTCTCTGGGTTATTGTAGAATCTTTGGCCCCAGCTGTAGCTATGATAAGGGTAGTAGTGGTGATATCTGCCATGATAGCTGTAGAAGGGTGTGCAATGACGGCTATACATATCCATCCAGCGGCCATCAAAATCCATTTGATAGTTTGTCATATCAAAGTATCTCTCTGGGTAGTTGTAATATCTTTGGCCCCAGCTATAGTTATAATAAGGATAGTTATGGTAGTATCTGCCATAGTTGGTGTAGAAAGGAGTTGAATGACGACCATACATATCCATCCAGCGGCCATACATGTCCATCTGATAGCCGGACATATCCATGAATCTCTCGGGATAGTGCATATAGTAGAAATTCATGTATGGATAATACATATAACGCCTGTAATAGTTGTAATAAGGGTTGCACTGACGTCCATATCTGTCCATGTATCGGCCATACATGTCCATTTGATAGTGGGACATGTCCATGAATCTCTCAGGATAGAACCAGTTACGACCATAGCGGTAGCCAGGGTAGTGGCCATGTCTTGAAGAGTTGAACATATACCAGTAGGGACTGGAGTGGTGTCCGTGCATGTCCATCCATCTTCCATACATGTCCATCTGATAACTGGACATATCCATAAACCTCTCTGGGAAGTCCATGAAATTACCATATCTATGGAACCTATCGTTATCATAGAAACCGTAATAGTTGTACATAGATTTACCATAGTATCTATCATTGTCAGAATATCTACCATAGAATTCATAGAATCTGGGATCTACCATTCTTCCATAAGAATCCATGTATCTGCCTTGAAAATCCATGGACATCACGCTCATTGGTTCCATGATTCCTCTGTATTTTCTGCCGAAATGATGACGGAATTTGTTCATAAGACGGTTCATTGTTGAAATACAGGTTTGACTGAAATAAAGATAAAATATTGCTTAATAATGATTAAATATGAAGGAAAAGAAAAGCAAAGAAAACAAATTTATAAACAAGAGTAAAACAAGTGTTATTCATGTCATTCTGAGAAGTAAGAGCTACACTCAAGAATTAAATTCGTATCGTAGATTTCCTTCCTTACTATTTGTGGTGTTCATCATATAATGGTGGGAGCAACCCAAGTTTTCCTGCGATTGCCGTCGTTGTTTAGTTCCGGGTTAGCCAAGTTGAAGTAGGCATATGGTCAAAAACATTCCAGATGTTAAAGCTTCATCTTTTTAGGGGTATCTAGAATTATAATGAATCCTTTCTGTCCGATACGGTAAGGTATAATATACGGTCACTGTTATTGCAATTTATTGCTAGACAAGAACTACATGTGACTATCGTTAGCTAGCGACATCAGTATCATAGAAAAATGTGAAATTGTGAATTACGCATCTTTTCCAAAGATGTAAGCTACGTAAGAAAAATGAACATTGTAATATGCAAATTCGGCACACCATAAATTAAATACCAATAAACTCCAAACATTCAATTAATTACATCTTCCAAATTATTATTTCCTCAAAATATCAGACTAGTTGCATAAGAAGTAATAAAAACCAAACTAATTAAATGTATAAATGAGAAGATAAAGTAAATAAAATTGCTATGAAATTAGCAAGAAGATCAGTGAGAATTACGTTTAACAAACATTTACAATCATTATATATTATTTTAGTTTTACATGAATTAGTCAGAAGAGAAATAGCCGTAGCCATGGCTTCTTAAAGGTCTCCAAGATTGTAGGAGGCAGGGTGAAAGTTATGAATGACTGCATCAGAGCAGACTCATCTAGCGGCACCTAAGAGTCAAGCAATGATGTTAAAGCTAGTGGTGGATAAAGTCTACGACCCATGGCACAGTAATGACCACGTTAGCGTAGCTAGGGAGACGAGGAAAATGGTTCGCCCCGAGTAACGCTTTTATGTGGGCAGCAGTTTTGGGTCTGCTGTATGAACCTCTATAGGCTGTATCAACCCGTGAGTGGGTGCAAAATCAAGGGCTATCCCTAGTGGCACATTCTAGCTACGATACTGGGTGGCCATCGATTATATCCCTTATTTAAATATGAGGCTTCGTGCCTATATTAGAAATCACTATATTGAGGGTGGAAAAATGACAAAAAGTAATAAAATGCTGGACTAAATAACAGAAACGGCAAACCGCTGGTCTAAATAACTGGCGCCTTTTGTTTCATGTCTTTACTTTCTAAGTTCAAATCTCTCCGATATCAATTTTTAATTCTATTCGTCTGTGACTGAGTGAAGACGCGTGGCTAAGCGGTAAGGGTATTCGGCTTACGATCCTAAGATAGTGAATTCGATTACTGGTGGCGCTTTGTGTCTTTGAGCAAGACACTTTATTTCCCGTTGATCCAGTCCACTTAGCTGGTAAAAGTGAGTAGTACCTGTATTTCAAAAAACCACGCTGAATCTGAATGGGTCACACTAAATCTCTCCGGAAACTACGTTAAGGGTACGTGTATTTGTGGAGTGCTCAGTCTCTTGCACGTTAATTTCACGACCAGGTTATTCTGTTGATCGAATCGACTGGAACCCTCGTCCGCGTAACTGACGGAGTCCCAGTTTTCTGTCATTGATAGCATAAACAACCACAGAAAAATAGAAGGTGAATTAACCTCAGACGAGCGAAAATAAATACCGTCTATGTCACTCCAGCACCTTAGATATTTGGAGTGTATAATGAACGGTGTAAAGGTGATGAATGACAGAATATACTTGAATAACGAATAGAATGTATAGCAGTATTAAGTTTCTATGCATTCTGATTTCAAAACGCTGCAAAATCAGATTTGCATTTCATTCGTCTGTGGTCTATAAAATTATTATTCGAAATATAAAAGTCTAGTCTATATAATTAAATGTTCTACACGTCAAAATTTATAGACTTGTACCAAACTAGAAATCAATATATTTATGAGAAATTTAAGAAATCGTAGAAATTCTAACGTAAATGATCATTAAAAACGAGAAATTAATACAGCAGCAAAATGGATATATTAAAAAAAAAAATACTCATCTTTGAATATAAATAGAGAAATTAATTTTCTTTCAGATTTTATCTTTGCTACAGTGAGATACATTTTTATATTTACATGAACTTTGTCAAACTACTGACAGAGTTAAGCAAAACTAGATATACTAAAACAGCATTTAGGTATCAATACATGTATATGGAAGCGAGCGTGTATGTTTACATACATACATACATACATACATACATACATACATACATACATTCATACATATACACACACACACACACACACATAAATATATATATATATATATATATATATATATACATACATACATATTCATGTATACTCACACAAACACACACACATATATATACATTATATATATACACACATATATGTATGCATATATATATATATAGATATACATACATATATATATATATATATATATATATATATATATATATATATATATACATATACATATATATACGTGTTTTGTGTATGTATATATGTATATATATATGTATTACATGTGTATTTGTGTGTGTACACACACACACACACGTATATATATATATATATATATATATATATATATATATATATATATATATATATATATATATATATATATATATATATATATATATTTATTTATAAAATACATGGCTAGAACATAGAACTTATATTTGAAACTTTTAGCAGGTACTTGAATATAATTCATTTTAAAACTCATTAAAGATCCAGACTAATTAGATAAGACAGCAGCAATGTGTCGAATAAAGTAAGGAAGAAAATAGATTCAATAACATTTTTGATACTATGCCTTCGCTGTAGGTCATCTCTTCAAGTATGTTCAATATTCATGACGTAAAAAATATGATTCAGCTAAACTCATACACTTATACACGAATATAAAATAGCGTTTATATATATATATATATATATATATATATATATATATATATATATATATATATATATATATATATATATATATATATAGATATAGATAGATAGATAGATAGATAGATAGATAGATAGATAGATAGAAAGATAGATAGATAGATATATAAGATATATATGTGTGTGCGTGGATATATATATATATATATATATATATATATATATATATATATATATTTATATAATAAATATAATATAATATAATATAATAGATATATATATATATATAATAGATATAATATAATATATATACATATATATATATATATATATATATATATATATATATATATATATATCTTTTATTTGCTTCAGCTATTAGCTTATGGTCACGCCTTGAAGAATGAATCGACGCCAATAGTTTCTTTTAAAGTCTGGTATTTATTCTCTCTTTTCTTTTGCCGAACCGCTAAGTTACGGGAACGTAAACATGCCAACACCGGTTGCCAAGTGGTGGTGGGGAACGAGCACAGATTTAAAGATACCAGATCTACTCACAAAGTTTTGGTCGGCCGGAAGCTATAGAAGAAGACACTTGCTCAAGGTGCCATGCAGTATGACTGAATCCGGAACCATGTGGTTGAAAAGCAAGCTTCTTACCACACAGCTACGCCTGCGCCATGTGTGTGTGTATGAGTTTGTTCTATACAAACAATATGCAGCTGGCGGGAAAACTGGTACGTGTACACTAATACCTTGTGTTCGGTATTTATTGCATGCAAGTTACACAAGACACCGTCATGTCGCTCTCTTTGTCATACTGGCTATGAGCAGGAGATTAGTCTTTTGGAAAACTGTTACGAAAGATACTATCATTCACATAATGTATAGTATAGAAAAGAAAAGCGTACCATATTTAAACTATAATAAACCCCAAGAGCACCGTAATGATGCCCTGCAGCACCTTCCTTGCTTGCAAATTTGGCAGCAGAACTTGCTCATCAAGCATTGGAAGTATCTGGCATAAGAGAAGCTGCAGGAAGAAAACTATGAATACCTAATGAAGTCATTCTATTCTCCGCTGCTAAGTCGTAAAGAACCTTATATATATATAATCTACCTCTAACATAAATATATATATATATATATATATATATATATATATATATATACATATATATAATCTACCTCTAACATAAATATATATATACATATATATATATATATATATATATATAATCTACCTCTAACATAAAAATCCTTTCACATACCACATGCACCATATTTAAACATTATTTTTGAAAACATAGATAGATAAATAAATAAACACATTTTGAATAAGCGCTAAAAATGCGAAATAAATGCAATAGCCTTCCGTTTCGATCTCTTTTTAAGTTAAAAGCTTAATCATCGTTGTTTTGCTACATTAATACGAGCGCAATGTAATCTGAAATAACAGAAAAACGAAACATGAAAACATGTTTAAGGCATCGTTTCAAACTTCAGTGATATCAGCATCGCTGAAAGAGAAATTATACAAGTTATATATAAAAAAGTTTCACCTTTCGCCGAAACTGTGGTCAGATGAGAGATCAGCTACTATGGCAGGTTGCTGGCTCAATAATCACACTGAGGTAAATTCAGAACCACTTATATATACCTTCCAGAGACAATATTTTTTTTGCACTTTACCAATTCAACGGAAATAAATTAAATTTCTTGATTAAACGACTCTAAAGACTAATTTAGGAACACCTTTTTTTTAAATTAACTTAGATCGTCCAATTGGAATGTTAAATTAAAATTCCAGTGATATTTCCACTGCTCATTCAAATTATGTGTAGCGTTTGTTTTTTGTATGTATGTATGTATGTATGTATGTATGTATGTATGTATGTATGTGTGTGTGTATGTATGTATGTATGTATGTATGTATGTTTGTATGTATGTATGTATGCATGCTGTCGTGATTGATTTCTTGTAGGTTAGTGTATACGGAGATTGGAGATAGTGTTATTGGTTATCCCAGGTCTAACTTGATCGAGTAGACCTGTATTAAATGGGGTTTCATACATAATCATCCCATCTTCTAAGGGATGTATATGACTTACACTACCTGTCTTCTGTCCATCATATAAGACGATAGGTTGTCATTTGAGGGAGATTTTGCTACTATTTCCCACAGTCCAACGACCACATACAGGGTCCCTCATTGGCGCCTAATGACTATATTTGTATGAGGATAATATAGGTAATTGGTGCTTTTTTGGCCTGACCGAATAAATCTAAGATCAAAGATATTCCACACTTCTATTTTTTTTCTTTCTCTTTTTAAAGTTGGGAGGGCATGAGTTGAAGCTGCTATCTCTAGCACGTCGAATGACCACGTTCCTATACTGGCCTTATATTATTGTTGTTTAGTTCTAGTCAAGCCTGCTCTAGCAAACCTCTTTTCAAAGGCAATCCAAGCGTGATCATCCGCTCCTTCAAAGATATTAAGTCTACATTATCTAATGTGTCTTTTTTTTTAAAAGAGAAAGAACACAATCGCGATGCAGTAGGATTAAACTATTGTGTAAATGTCTCTCCCAAAATATATAATGTCACCAGTGAAACATTCCTAGTGGTTTATTATGAAACTGTCGAAAGGAAAAATCACCTAAGAGGGACCTGATAGTAGGCTTCTGGCACAAAATGCTCACGTTCTACAGGGAAAATCTTATGAACCTATTAAAAAAAAAAAAATGAACGCTGAGCTAGAAATACCAAGACTCCAGGAAAAAGAGAACATTTATGTTGAATTAATGCGGAATTTACTGCTCTCGTACCCTGACTGTAATTTATCATTTGTACCTATCATCATATGTACATTAGGTTATGTACCAACACATTTACGCAAAAAAACCCCTAGAAATACTAATTTTATCGAAGAAAGAGCAAAAGTAACTGACACGGATTCTCCAAATCTAGTCTATTTGCGACAGAGTGAAGATTTGTAAAATATTCCAAGGATTCTCCACCACAGATTCTTTAAATGAATAAGACGCACGCACTTTGGCTTGTGCATCGACAGCTCAACCTACACACCAACTCAACCACATATTTACAAACACCGGGAACTCAACTCAAGAAATTTTGTTTATTTGCAACCGGCTTGAACTCTCTTAAAAAGAACTTAAACTAAAAGAAAAAGCATAAATGCTTACATATATACATGCATACATACATACATACATACAGATACATAGAAAATCTTTGATACATATACACGCATATATGTATGTATGTATGTATGTGTATATATATGTATATATATATATATATATATATATATATATATATATATATATATATATATATATATATATATATATATATATATATATATATATATATAACACGGGAAGGACAAGAAACAAATGTATTAATTAAACGCTTGAAAGAGTCTAGACGGACCTTTCGGACGCTAATCTTTCATCAGAAGAAAGCTAGAGAGGCAAAGAGAGAGGGAGGGAGAGAGAGAGGGAGGGAGGGAGAGAGAGAGAGAGAGAGATAAGGAAGAGAAGGGAGAGAAGGTGGAGGGAGAAGGGGAGTAATTCGAACGTAAATAAGAAATATAAGATGATCAGAGAGTACCAAATAAGTAATAAATCATTAATCTTTTTTGAGAGGATTTGATCCCGGCCGTGTAAACCAGGAAGCTATTTTTTCAACTGTTTGAGGTTCCTAGTTATTCAGTCTTAATGGAGCATTACTCTGAACCTAACCCACAATGAGTGGAAGGGGATATTCAGTACTCTCCTTGATGGGGTAAGATGTTGATACTCCTTCCTCTTTACTATTGCTACAACATGTTGAAAGATTGGGAATTAATAGCAGTTCTATTTATTAAGTAGCCTCTGCCAGCTCTTCTTCAACTGTAAGCTATTTGTACACAGTTCTTTATTGCACAAGGAAACGAAAGGCGAAGCTGATCTCGGATAGATTTGAACTCAGAATATAAAGAGCTGTCGCAAATATTTCATAGCATTTTTTCCGACGCTGTAACGATCCTACCCATAATACTTGCCTTAGTAATGATGAAAGAATTACTTATTAGATAAACTGTATATCAAATGGGTAGCCGTGAAAATTGTCGTACTAAAGAAACAAATCACCCTGGTTAAAGCATGCTTTAATCTTCAAGCTGTTACACTTTTATCGCTAAACCATGACACATAGGAAAAACTAATATACACTAACAAAACAAATACGGCTATATTTTCTGATGTAATATTTGGACAAAATCTTTGAACGATGGGTTCCTACGAACTTCTGTTACTTTGCTAATAACAACATTTGTAACGAACGTTTAATCTAAATGAATCTCATCCTCGTCTGTTCTATGCATAATATCACTTTGATGGTCAATGAAATTAAATGTTACATTGAAAATTACTTCTATGTCATCATGCGAGCAGCCCTATGATTGTCGGACATGCTAAAAATAGCAGTCAAACATTTCTCAAACTTGTCCTTACCGTCTTTAATAGACGTGATGATACACCGAATAATGTAATTTTAGCTGCATTATCTCTGAAACTAGGTGGTATTGTTATAGCTGGAACACTTTTGATCATAGGTTTTCAACTCAAAGTTAATGTGGAGCTAAATAGGAACAGCACTTTCCTAAATCTTAGACCTAAAAACATTTCTCATGCAGAGACTCTACAGATTGTCTCTTATTTCCTCGACAGGTCTGAAGAATTTACCTTAATTATTCGAACGAAAGGCATACTTGGGTTAACATGAAAGTCTACTAAAATTTGCTTATCAATGTTGTCAGCTATAATCTTTCGTTTAGGAATGTATTTTTACATAAATATATCATACGTAAAACTGCAATATAGCAAAAATATCATTCATTAACTGAGCTTAATATTGGTTTCAAATTTTGGCACAAGGCCAGCAAGTTCGGAGTGGGGTAGGTCGATTACATCGGCCTCAGTTCTCAATTGGTACTTATTTTAACGACCCCGAAAGGATGAAAGGCAAAGTCGTCTACGGCAGAATTAGAAATCAGAACGTAGAAACAAACGAAATACTGCTAAGCATTTTGCCAGACGTGCTAAAGATTCTGCCAGCTCGCCGCCTAACTATGTTTAATATTGACCAATATTATCCAACAAAGGTTGATTTTACTTTTCATTCCCGCCTTCACTCGGGAATGTGATAAAATAAGTTCATTTAGGTACTAGAGTAGATTTAATCGACTATGCCCGCTGCTAAAATGTGAAGAGTTGTTCCCTGATAAATAATGACTATCTTCTAAATACGTACAAAGTATCATCACTACTTGATGTTAGCAATTTTTGTTTCCGGTCCATAATCTTTTAACAATATTTATGCAATCCCTAAGGCAGCGATCTGGCAGAATCGTCACCGCACCAGGGAAAATGCTTAGCGGCATCTCTTCCGACTTTACGTTATAAGTTCAAATGCTGCCGGGGTCGACTTTGTCTTTTATCTTTTCAGGATCCATAAAATAAGTACAAGTTGAACACTGGGACCGATGTAATAAACTTACCCACCTCTCATGAGGTTGCTGGCCTTGTTCCACAATTTCAAAACAGTATTTCTGCAATCATTTGTTGATAGAAATATATTTTCTGTTTCATATGTTTCGGTATTTGATTATGCTTGCATCAAGCACCAAAATATTTGGCAATCAAGTATTTCAATCTCAATAAGGCTGGTTTTCTTCAGAACATGTTTAGAGATCATTCTTTAACGTGCGGAAATCTGCACTATGAAGAAGGAGGTTCAAGATTACTTTGATGATACACGCACCAGACTTCTCATGAGGGATCAAATCACATGGCATGAGCACAGGATTTAAAAATAGAAAAGATTTAATGGTATCTTTTTTATAAGCTTAAAGCTCAAAACGATCACCGTGCAAATGACTAAGGAAAATAGTCTAATAATGGGGCATATAAGCCCTCGACAGAAAAAAAAAACTATATTAATTCGTAGTAGTTTTTGTAAACAAACTTTAAATGCTTTCGGTGCGAATGGTTTTGTTAAAAGATTTATTGACTCATTCCAGCCACGTGTGCTACTGTTGCTCAATGCAGATTAGGCTTTACAGGTCACTGCTACCAAACAGAAGACTACATCATATTAGATGATATTTTGGAGACTGCCACACTCTAAAAGAGAATGAAAATCACTCAACTATATTGATATTGACAGAGATACATAACATGAAATTGAGAACCTACAAAAGCTAATAAGACAGAAATTCCTGGCACAGCGTGGTGAAACATATTTCAATTTCAGCATCAAGAAATTAATTTTTATTCATTTATAAAGTAGTGAGGTGGGAGAAACAGTGGAGAACTATACTAGGGAGTCTTTCAGTATTTAGTTTCTTCTCTCCGTGATCCAACTTCAATCTTGTCCAGACCGATACGAACTTTTATCCCTGCCCAGAATCTATAAAATATATACTTGTTACATAAACGTATCATTCATCTACACTCCACCCGATTAATTAGCAGTCTTGTATTAATATAATAACTAATTATCTATGTATTCAACTTTATAGATGTCCCTGATTAATTTAAGTTACGAGGGAAATGAAATCATTCAAGCCATCCCCGGGTGATAACGTAAACTTTCAACGAAGGAAGTGGACTTAATCTATTGCTTGGTTTAGCTTTACTCTCTAGCCCTTGGCTACCTTTTGCAGAGTCCACTTTTTTGCAAACGTTTGAGCTATGTCTCCGGTCTGATTAAGCCATTAAAAGACAAATAAATAAATAAATAAATAACCGACATTCCTCATATAAAAAGCTACGCTAGTTTTAATCAAATAACTCATTATCTTGCTTAATGTTATGGAGGGCTGATGCATTTACTTTTGTAGTTAATAGCAGTTACTTTTATTATCTTCATTTTCTTCTTATATATAAATAATCTTTCACACACACACATATATACATACATACATACATACATACATACAAACACGTTCGTACGTACGTACATGTACATGTGTACATGTATATGTGTATGTGTATATATACATACATACATACATACATACATGCATACATACATACATACATACATACATACACATATACGCATCTACACACACACATACACACATACGCATCTACATACATACACACACTCACGCACATACAGTATTTATTTATATTAATTTTTGTTATAAACTAACCTTTTCCAGAAAAAATTTCCATTACTTCTACTATGTCACGACTTATTTATGTCAATAACAAAAGTGACAGGCGATATGTACATCTTACAAGACCACTTTCAACAATACATAATAATTCTCAAACTTAACTATTAAGCCCACCTTCCTAATAAAACATAAATTTTATTATCCCGATAACAATAAATAATATTAATTTATAGTAGCACATTAAACCTTCTTTATTAGCTATATTATGGCTTAATATAACTTACAAAAAGTTTACTAGTTTTTCAATTCTTAAAATATAAATTGTCGACAGCAATATATAAACTGTTATATATATATATATATATATATATATATACATACTTGGAAATGGATGCGTGGCGTTTGATCATATAGTAATATAAATAATATATATATATATATATATGCATATATACATGCCTACATATATATGTATATATACATGCATATATGGGTACAGGACGTCAAAAAACGTGAACAAAATGAAAAACGAGAACATAAAAAACAACAAAAACATGGAAAACGAACTTTTTTTCGGACAACGAAAGAAACAGATAGAGAAACGAGACAGGCAGCATAAAGAACAATCTCTTCATCAGTTTCCCCCCCTTTTGGCATTGAACTGATGAGTTTTATGATTGTCGCTTATGGAATTTCTGCCCACTTTTCATGCAACAATCAAAACAATTCATCTTTAGATTTAGGTCTCTGTCGAGTTTTTCGCATAGCTCTATTTAGTATGCTCTAATTGGTTTCATGCATATATATATATATATATATATATATATATATATATAAATTCAAAAAAGGATAAAACTCTTTTACAAGAATTTTATCAAGAAGCCAGTGTGTAAAAAAATTCATAAGGGAAATTTCTATTCCCAAGAATATAATTATTCGTTTATATTTATATAAAGGGCATTATTACAGAAAAATAATAACGCCACACAGTGGACTTCTCAAAATAACCACATTTAGTACTAAATGTGGTTATTTTGAGAAGTCCACTGTGTGGCGTTATTATTTTCTGTAATAATGCCCTTTATATAAATATATATATATATATATATATATATATATATATATATATATATATATATATATATATATATATATATATATATATATATATATATATATATATATATATATATATATATATATATATATATATATATATATATATATATATATATATATATATATATATATATATATATATATATATATATATATATATATATATATATATATTGGCTCGGGAGATTGGCTCGGCCAAGGAAGCTTTTTGATCCCATTTTCAGTCAGCCATTGTTGATTCCTTTTCGCTGTGTGGCATGAAGCCCCATCTTCTATGAATTAAAATTCACTTTTCGTAATGTTATCGTGTGAACACATTGGAAGTAGTCCTTGCTTAAGTATTTCGAAGTGTTTTTCAGAGTTTATTGTTCCAACACATTCGATCAACTCAGAATGATCGTTGCTGGTGATAGCTCCCCATACCATTACAGAGATACTGCCAGGTTTCACAGTTGGTTGGAGTCGTCTCAAATCAAATTCTAGATTGGGAAACCTCCAGACCCAAACATGTCCACTGTCTGAAAATAATGCAAATCTGGATTCATCTGAGAAAATCACTCTATCCCAAAATGAACTGGATTTTTCTGACATCCCCTTAGCCCATTTCTTTCTTTTAATGATATTAATTGGTTGAAGGAGAAGTTTTCTTCTAGCTGCTCGTCCATAATACCCAAGCTTATGCAGATATGTAACACACGTTCTTGGACTGCCTTCTAGCTGTTTTGCAATGTCAGAAGCCTTCGAACGGGGATCGTTTTCCACAATTCTCTTCAAACAGCGAAGCTTCCTTTCCGAGGGCCCAGGTCGGTCGGGACGAGAATCTGTTGAATCTTTTCCTTGGCTTTTGAATTGCACTATCTAGAGGAATTTGAAGATTTTTGGCAATTTTTCGCCAGGCTAAGACCAGCCTCAGATTGCCCAACAATACGACCTCTTTGAAAATCTGACAGTTCTGCTGAATTATTTGTGCGTGGCACGGTTACTCTTCGAAAATGTTTAATATAATGACACCTGGAATGAAAAGGAATAATTACATTGTAAATTCTACACCGCTGAAAACATATTAAGACGCTTAGATCAGAAATTTTGAAAATTAAAGGTGTCTATTTACTTCTTGCATGCCTGTGTATGTACATATCTACATATATATGTATATATACTTGCATATATGGGTACAGGGCGTCAAAAAACGTGAACAAAATGAAAAAGGAACATGTAGGTATGTACATATATGTATGTACATATGTTCGTTTTCCATGTTTTTGTTGTTTTTTTATGTTCTCGTTTTTCATTTCTTCACGTTTTTTTAATGTTCTATACCCATATATGCATGTATATATACAAATATATGTAGGTATGTACATATATGTATGTATATATGCATATATATATATTATTTATATTATTATATGATCGAACGCCACGCATCCATTTCCTAGTAAGTTTTATCTTAATAATTCAGATGCGCACTCCACACTCTCTATTCTCCCTTCGCTTATTCTTCTTTCTTTCTGTTTTTCTTCTTCCCCCCTTTACCGTTCTCTTTCTCTCCCTCTCTCTCCCTTACTCTTCCCCCTTGACTCTGTCGTTGCTCACACGTGACCAGCGGCTATCGTTCTTTTTTCCTCTTGCTTTACAAGAAATATGACCTACTTTTGCCTGTCTCTTGTCACAGCTCCTTTCTCCAGCGTTCACCACTTCATCTCGTTATGGCTTAACAGCCCTCACCGCTTGTTTTAACTATTTTGTTCTTACTGTCCTGTTTTTGTTACCACTTTAACCCTCCGCAAAAATCCCAAATTTTATTTAATTTGCTTTGCGGGAAGGACTGTTTTAACGAAGTCACGTCTTGTCTTAACCTTCGAAATGCGGAATAGATAAAACAGGGAACAGCTAATGAAGAGATTGTTCTTTATGTTGCCTGTCTCGTTTCTCTATTTGTTTCTTTCGTTGTCCGAAAAAAAGTTCGTTTTTCATGTTTTTGTTGTTCTTTTATGTTCTCGTTTTTCATTTTGTTCACGTTTTTTGACGTCCCGTACCCATATATGCATGTATATATACATATATATGTAGGTATGTTCATATATATATGTATATATGCATATATATATATATATATATATATATATATATATATATATATATATATATATATATATATATATATATATATATATATATATATATATATATATATATATATATATATGATCTCAAAAAACGCAGTGCAATTACGACCATTTTCAAATATCCGAAGTAGGTTGTCACTAAAAGCTCCTATTTTCTTCGCCAACAATACCCTGCATGGAGGACTAATTCTTTCTCTTATGATTCTCCAGGATGACATGAGACATGTGCAGTAGGTAATTTCCAGTATAGTTTCAAGCTTTTCGTGTTCAGATAAGAAGAACCATAAAATATTACAGATCCAACCGCTACGTAGGAAAAGTTTACATTCAGATTATCTGAGAATTTAGATTTCCATATGCTGAGACTTAAGTGCTGTTTAGCATTTGCTGATACATAGATTAACCCCCTGACTCTCTACATACTATGTTGCTCCCGAGGTTCCTAAAAATACCTACCCTTTAAAATAATAATGAAGATTACGTTGATTACTAAACCCTAATGTTAGATGCTATTTTAAAAGTTACTACATTACTTCACTGTATGGAAGATGACGCATAGGATTAAGGCTAGACAAACGGAATTCATTGGATACAACTTAGTGTGGCTTTGATAACACTGCTCGATCGCGTTCAGTTTCTCATCGTATTATTAGCGTTCTCTCTATATTGAATAATATGTACATTCAAATAGATATAAGTCATAAAAATATCAAATAATTAGTAATGGCAGTAAAAATTTTAAAATATAACGTAATGACTGGTTTAATGTGAAGGTTTGAATAATACTTTATAAACGAGTCAAATGAGGAAAAGGAGAATGGTGAGGCGTAGCGAACATTATCATTGCCGGTTCTCCCAGACTGGTGAGATTGATGTGGTTGATATTCAGTTTGAACATATGTCCACGTCAATTTTCTGCAGGAAAGAAACCACGAGCAAAGTGAATGGCTCAGGTGTGTAGTTTGAATGCTTGCAGACAAGTTAATTAGGCTAAAGTCATCAAAGAGCCAAGTATTGATGTTAAATTGGAAGAAAAAAGTAAACAGGCATGGCTGTGTGGTTGAGAATCTCGCTTTGCGACCACATAATTAAGGCTTCGATCCCATTGCGTGTCACCTTGAGCAAATATCTTCTACTATAGCCTCGGACTAGCCAATGCCATATGAGTGGATTTGGTAGGCGGAAATTGAGAAAGCCTGTCCTGTATGTGTGTGTGTGTGTGTGTGTGTGTGTGCGTGCGTGCGTACATGTGTGTACGAATGTGTGTGTGTGTATGTGTGTGTGTATGTGTGTGTGTATGTGTCATTGTTTTTGTATTTTCCCTTCCCCGCCACGTGACAACCATTGTTGGTTTGTTTAGATCTCCGTAATCTCGCAAAAGCGATCGACAGAATAAGTATCGAACTTTAAAAAGTTAAATACTGGGGTTGATTTATTAAAAAAAACCTCCATCATAGCCGTCGTCCAATGACTGAAACACGTTACATAAGAAAGAAGAAAAAAGATAGTTTTAGAGACATGTGTCTTTCTTTGAAGAAAGTTGTGTAGGAAAAGAGAAAAATGTAATTTTCTTGACAGCCAAAATTGATGCGCTCCGAGCAGTGTTTGGCGAATTTGGGCACACTAAGAACAATACCAGTCAATGTACACCTGACTCCAAGAAACAAAATACAGAGAGACATTCCATCTTACCGGTAAATGACACATATTGAATTACACAAACTTGTAGCCAATAAGAAATTAAACACTATAAATATAAATAGTTCTAAACAACTGAATTCTTAAATTAAAATATTTGCAGATTTAATTAAAGACTTGAAATATATATAAAAAAAAATAATCTATTTCTGAAAATCAATTTTTCAGATGTTGTTTCAAGATGTTAGTATTTTCTTCTAAGTTGGCTGTGATGAATATTGCAAATGCTGGGTTCAATTATCTAGCCAATAAAAGAAGAAATGTTGATTTACATACACTAAGTGGCTATTTTTATTAATTTCTCCACCCTTTGATTAAGACGAATAATTATAAAATGACAATTGAAGGTTAATGTTGAAACAAGCATACACACACACGCACACACATACACACACATACACACACACACATACACGCACACATACACACACACACGTATATATGTAAGTATGTACATGTATCCTTTTATGTATGACTGTATGCATGTATGTACACACACACACATATGTACACACACGCGCACACATATACATATATATATATACACACACACATATATACATACATATATATATGTGTGTGTGTGTGTGTGTGTGCATTCATACACACACACACGTACACATATGCATGGAGAGAGAGAGAGAGAGTGGGAGGAAGAAAGAGAGAAGGAGAGAGAAATAGAGAGCGAGACCTTTTTACCTTTTTCTTGTTTGTTAATGTGACGGATGGTGTCAATCTAGCTTATACATGTATTTATTTATAATGATTAATGTATTGCTATAGTTGATCCGATAAATAATGTCAACTGCTTAATCTATAACGCTCTACACACAAACATACACAGACATACCTACACACATAATATCCGTGTGTTTGTTTGTGCGTGGACACACACGCACGAGATACTCAAAAAGCTTAGAGAAGCCGTTAGGAGGAAGATGTCGAACAAGGATTCCTATTCACCATGACAATGTGCAACATACACATCTTTAGTAAAAAAAAAGATCGGGCAATCAGCGAGTGTGGGCAAGTATATGTATAATTCAGGTCTAACGCCCACCGACTTCACCTGTTTGGTACAATGAAGGATAATTTTCAGAGATAGCGATTTTTTGACAGAGACAAAGTAAAAGGGACTGTGAAGGAGTGGGTACAGTAGGGTACACCTAATTTTTTTTAAAGACTATTCGAGAGTTGGGTTCGACAACGTTTAGACAATTTGAATAACCAATGATTCTTAAAAACGTTTTGCCCGCTTTTGTACAGGGTGTCCACAAAGTCTGGGTACATGGAGTAAATAAAATCATAACATAAACAATGAAATATAAGAAATAATAAATTCTTAAAGTATGTGTTAATCCCCATGTGGGTACATGGAGTAAATAAAATCATGACATAAACAATTTACTATAAGAAATAATTAATCCCATGTACCCAGACTTTGTGGACACCCTGTATTTACTTTCGTTATAACCTTCGCGGGGGTGTGTGCTCATGATATTTTTTCCCGACGTATTGTACTCCGAATTCAAATCCCATCGACGTCAACTTTGTCTTTTACCCTTTGGGGTCAAATAAAACGCACCAGTCTGGGGCGGTGCAATGGGGCATCTGTTTAGGGTCCGGCAAAATGGAAACTGGCTTAATAATAATAGTTATATTTGTAGTTAAAATTGAAATTATTGGAAACTATAAAACATTTTCACAAGGTAGAATACCCTGAAAGCAGCTATTTTTCAACTATCAATCTGTATGTAAACACAAAAAAATTTTCTATTCTCTCGATTCCTAATTTATTTATGTCCTACGGAGAAGAAAAAGAGAGCCATTTCATGACTTTCTCCCAGACAGTTATTATTTCCATCTTAAGGAAATTTCTCATTTCATAAAATCTTTAATAGTCACGGGTTAAGACATACTAAGGATCTCTAAAAAAGAATGAAATAGTGCTGTACATGATTACCAGTAACTAGAAACGTTAAGAAATTTATATTAAGTAATCAAAAAAAAAATTATAGATTTGTGAATTCTATGCATCTTTTTTTTATTATAGATTTCTAATCCTGTTTCATATTATAGCGAGATTATTATCTCCCTTGCTATAGCTGCAATCGTTAAGGGAGCTACATGAGTAAGATTAATATAATTTGTCCATTCTAAGATCATTAACAGCTCCACAGGGCGCAGGTAATTTCTTATTAATATTTTCAGCAGCCTTACAATAATATTTCGCTTGTCTCAAACTTCTCAGTAAGTAAAACATTGAGAAATATTCTTCCAGAAAACACCGTGATTCACAGACGTATGTGTAAGGGTGCTTTAATTCTGTCATTTAATTACAGTCATTCTGAACCACCATTTTCAAGAGATTTTGAATCTATTGTATCAGCCTTACTACTTTATCTGGTACTATTTCATCTTTCTGTCGAAAGCGAAATACGAAATGGTCCGAACATTAAGAGGGGTAATAAAAAGGAAAATTAATAACGGGTATTTTTATTACCAATGCAGATTCTACCAACCCACCTCGATACATAACATGCACACATATCCACAAAAGTATGTCTGTGTATCTATCTGTATGTACGCTTGTATATATATATATATATATATATATATATATATATATATATATATATATATATATAAATATTAGGTCGTGGTAAATTTTAACAGCTGCTCATTTTGCGCCATTATTATATTTTGACAATCTTTATTTTTTGTTAGAAAGCTGACACGTCTATTTCTTTATTCTAACTCATTTTGCGCTTTATAAAGTATATATAAATCAATTTTTGCTACTTTTGTTTAGAGATGGATAAGTCGGAAATTCGTACAGTTTTGAAATATGAGTTCTTTCTTGGAAATACAGCATCACAGACAACTCGGAACATTAATGGAGTATTTCATTCTAATGTTATTAAACAGCGGGCAGTATCACATTGGTTTGCAAAATTTCGTTCTGGTAACTTTGACTTCACAAATGAGCAACGCGGTCGACCAGAAACAAAGGCGGTTAATGACGGACTGAAAGCCACCGTCGAATCAGATCCATCTCAAAGTGCCCGTGAATCATCGTTGTTGTTTAGTGTTAGCAAGCAATATTGACTCACCTCCTAAAGTGAAAAAGTTGGATAAGTGGGTTCCACATGAACTAGATAAAAATCAGTAACAGCAACGTTTGGAAGCTGCTTTATGCTACTTTTTCGTCACAAAAATGAATCATTTTTGAATCAAATTGTAACATGTAATAAGAAATGGATCCAATACAACAACCGTAAACGTTCATTATAATGGTTGGACAAAGACGAGCCACCAAAACACAATCCAAAAAGCAAAATTTCTCAAAAGAATCTGATGGTGTGTGTTTGGTGGTCTGGCAGGTGTGATCCATTATGATTCCATTAAATCTGGACCAAAAACAGCCTAGATTAGTCAACAGATCCACTCCAATTTTATTGCAAGACAACGTCAGACCACACATCACAAAAATGACAGTAGCTGGAGTTAAAAATTCTCCATCATCCACCATACTCACCTGATCTTGCCTCCACTGACTACCACTATTTCCAGAATTTGGATAACTTTTTGACAGGAAAAATATTAATTCCGACGATGCCGCAAAACAGGCCTTCCAATATTTTATTGACTATAGATTGCCAAGCTTTTACAGTTCCGGGCTGGACAAGCTACCGCTGAAATGGCAAAAGTTTATTGACAATATGGGTGCATACTTTGAAGAATAAAACTATTCCTTGTATTTATAAAACATTAGCAAACTTTTTTTTTTCTTCTACAAATTTCATACCTGATGACCTAATATATATATATATATATATATATATATATATATATATATATATATATATATATATATATATATATATATATATATATATATATACATACACACACGCAAACACACACACACACACACACACACATATACATGCGCAGGTTTGTTTCCATGTATTTATGTATGCGTATATATATATGTACACATGTGTAAATATATACATGATTATATAGAGATCGGGAGAGAGGGAGAGAGAAGGAAAGAGGGAAAGCGGTGAGAGGAAACTGCGTTGGCGATCACTTTCGAAGTCTTTTCTCTAACAATAACATTAAACAGAAGCTACAATCAATGTCAGAACTGTTGTCTTTATTTGGAGAATTTATTTAATTTATCTTAAACACAGTTTTGGATCCAGTAATTTTGCTACTATTACCGTTTGTTAAAATACCGAATTGAGAATAACAAATCCTAATCCATGATACAGATATTTTTCGAAATCGTAAATCATTTCCGGTGACTTCAACTGTACATAATTTATTTGTTTATTTATTTTTCAAGGTCTCTTCAATAACAAGAATGCACCAAGTAAACTGTTAATAATAGAATGGAAATACAGTATCAACGTTGTGTGGCTGCGGCCAGCATCGTAAATCATCAGGTAAACTCCTATTGAGTTGCATGCTGGTTCTGTTTCCTACTCGGAGCCAATTCTCTTTACTTTCGTTGATAATATCCTTATAGAAAGTATCAACACTCTACCTCGCCTCCCTTTCTCCCACAATCAACTTAAGGCTTTTTGCCTCTTAGACGTCTACATAATGGTCAGTTAAAACGTTGCCAAATGCAACTAAAGATAACTGTAAGCTGGTTTCATGACAAGATTTCAGTTCCCTCTTATTTCACTTCTTCGCACAACTAGTTAAACCTATTAGAAAAACGACTCTGAAACTTACGATTTCAATTTTACTTTCCCAATAGATATTGAAAAGATTGTGAACGTTTAAGAAACTAATTTTATTTGATTAATACATGATTTCACAAAATATTGAGGTCCATTTTAGTAACTTCCCTCACCTACCATCCCTCCACCTCCGGCGATTCCAGTCCCACCCCTCCACTTCATACATCTTTCCCAAGCTACCCCTTCGCTCCTTCAAACGAGCCCACAACCTACGTGACCTCCTGGTCCACAGTTTCTTCCCTAACCCCACCTCCCAACCTAGCTCGTTCCCCTGCTCTCGCCCATGCTGCCGCACTTGGCCCTATCTCTCCAATACCACCATCCTCACAGACACTCATCATCGTCCCTATCGTATTACTGACTCTATTACCTGCACTTCTAGCAACGTCATTTACTGCATCTCCTGCTCTTTCTGTGCTTCTCTATACATTGGTCAAACGGGACGCCGATTGGCTGACCGGTTCGCGGGGCACCTACGAGACATTACACTCGGCAATGACACCCTGGTCTCGCGCCATGTTTGCTCTACCGGTCATTCATTACAGCACCTGTCTGTGTTCGGATTGTCTTTGCACATGGACTATCCGGACTTCCGCCTTCGTCGTGAACAAGAATTAATCTTCTCTCTTCGCTCCTTTGCTCCACATGGGCTCAACTCCCCTCTCCTCTCTTACCATGGCACCTGCTTCCTCTCTTTACTCCTACCCACCTTCTCCCTTCATTGATACCCCTCCGTCCACACCCCGCCCCACATCCTCACCCTACCCCCACATCCTCACCCCAAACCCACACCTCACCCTCACATCCTCACACCCCACACCGCTACACCGCACAACACACCACCACACCACCATACCACATCACACCACCCCACATCACTCCGCACAAACTAGCAATGACCACTTCCCAGCACCCGCACCGTCATCCTCACACCTACACATTACAGACGCACACACACACGCACACATGCACACGTCAAAGTCACCAGCCTCTATCCACACGCACACACACGCGCTCACATACACACACGCGCTCACATACACACACGCGCTCACATACACACACGCGCTCACATACACACACGCACGCGAACCTTCACTTTGGGATTATCAGTACTCCAATATTACCCCTTCTTCCTAACTCTCTTGTCCAACTACCTTTTTCCAACCAGTCATCATGATTGACCGCTAAATCCACAATTTAAAAAAAATTCTTTCGCTCTTTATATCCTCGTGTTCGTTTCTGTTGAAGAGCGTAGGCTCGAAATGTAAAAGACTTTCTCACATTCCCGAGCGTCAAACTAATACACCTGCTTGTTGTTTATACACATGTCTTCATCTTTTGTTTTTCTGTAAATTTCAATTATATAAATATATATCT